>NW_027498498.1:0-125193 GCF_021521415.1 Bidens hawaiensis
CTAAAATACACATGTGTCTACATCCTTACATATATGTACTAGTAGTGGGCACACTACAAACATACTAACTATAAGGCAAGTGACTGTCTCTAGGGCGAGTGAAGTCTGATTACGTGGTTTGTGCTTATGTTTAGTTCCGATGAGATGGTATTAAGACCCACTGATTCGTTGAATGCTATTAGTGTTGTGTTATAACGAATTGTGAAAATCTTTTATTGAGTCAGCGTATTCACCAGCATATAGCTGAAGTATTTTCTAACTGTTTTCAGGTAACCAGGAGTAAGGAATAGAGATGGATATGCCGAAGTAACGGAATGAGAGGGTTGATAAATGGAGTATATATCAATGGTAGGGTTGATGTAAAGATGTTAAATATGAAGCATGAATTTATAGTCCTTATTTCTAACGGCTATATTTTCTCCACACACCATCTATACGAGTCCTATAACCTTATACGACTCGTATGCGTGGTGTTTTTGTGTTTGGAAAATGGGTCATGTATAGTTTTGAACACTCTACTAACACCACCCTATATTAGTTTTTTTTGTTTGAAACAAATGTATTTTATCTCGTAACGAATTAATCCCACTAATCTAGAGTACAAATTTATCTTGTGTAGCTCATACAACTTGTATGGGATGTAGTCGTATAGGAAGTCTAAAAAAATGGGCTCTGGCATAAAGCAAAAGGCTATCATGTTGTCATGTCACATAAAAATTCTAATGCATCTCGTATAGCCCATACAAATCGTATGGGGTTACTCATATAGTACTTCTCGTATTAAAGGGTCAACGGGTTCTGACATAAAGCTGACTTCTATACGACTAGTATAAGCTATACGAGTCGTATAGGTAGGGAAGGGTGTCCGAACAGCAAAATGGGTGTTTAAAATAAAGAAAGCCTTCTTATATCCGCTGTTAAATTTATAACATTATATATTGAATTTGAATTATAACTAACTGGCATACCCTGTCACACCCCGACCAAAGGCGGCAGAACATGTTGAGGCATGACGGATTGCTCAAGAACACAATGACAACTATTAAAGTGACAATATTTAATCAACTCATTCATTTCATCTCAATCATCAAATGTAACACAACTTGTCCATACAAGGAAACACAAAAATACAAGGAAATAAATTGCTCGTTTTCTAATAACCTAAATGGTCTCAAAATAAATGGCATCTTCAATCTTCAATCAACCAATAATTAAACCTGTAACAATGCATAAAATATATTTTGTCAACATGAATGTTGGTGAGAAATTACATAATTTTGAGTGCATGTAATATGAGGCAAATCGATAATTCATATATGAAACTGTAAATAAAAGCAACAATTGAGGCGTATAAATCACAAATAAATGAGGCTCCTTTGTTATAGGCAAAACTAACCAAATACTCAGATATATAAATGAGTCTGTATTCTATTAGCACGAGGCTAAAATAGTTAGAGGAGCATATGATCATTCTTATTGAGGATCATGCCAACCAATAAAATCAATAAACAATTAGCAAGTAAACATATGAGGCATATATAACACACAATCGGGCAATTATTCCAAGTAACATACACCTAGAACTTGTGGTAAGAGGATCTAATATCTTAAATCGTTTTTGTTTGATAGGTATGCATGGTTACCCCTAAAGTATAAAAGTGAAATATATTCACTTGGAATAAGTGACTTTGATGACGAATGGTTTACGAAAACTTCGGGAAAATGAGCTCAAAGAGTTAATGTGCGAATCCAAGATTGAAAGATCCGTGAGTTAGTATGATGTCTTAAGGAAACTTAAAGTAAAATGAAATGACAAACAAAATAAGTAAACAAAGTTTTAGGGTTTAAAGTGTAAAACCTTATGTAATTAAAGTGACGGTTTGAAAAGTAAATTAACCCGAAATCGAGTCTTGGTGTTCTATCCATTAGTTTTACTTAACCTTTGTTAAGCAAATATTAAGGGATTGGTTTAATTCAATAGTGCACGACCCCTTGTTAACTAAGTACGAAAACGAGATTTTAACGAGTGTTCAGTTTAGTCGGTTCGGTTTTTGATAAGTTGCCAAGTCCGAATCAGACATTCCAAAGTGATAAATATTATGAGATAAGTCATTTAAAAAAGAAACTTATCTAAGTTAGAAGTTCTATTATGAAGAAACTCCAAACGTCAATGTTAAGCGAGTGTCATAATGGGCCAAAATAGCCCTTACTTGCAAAACTTGCCTTAGGATTGCATAAACACTTAACTTAACCATTGTTAAAGAAGAGAAACAAAAAAAATAAAGTAATATAACATAAGCAAACAGAAACATGAGTTTTAATTAC
This sequence comes from Bidens hawaiensis, assembly GCF_021521415.1. NCBI lineage: Eukaryota > Viridiplantae > Streptophyta > Magnoliopsida > Asterales > Asteraceae > Bidens > Bidens hawaiensis. Next base: position 2,326 of record NW_027498498.1, read on the forward strand.
CCAAATCGGATTTAAAAGCAAGAAGTAGCTTATGTTTGAGTTTAAAAGTCAAACCGTCAAGGACAAGGGAAAGAAGCCTTGCAATCCAAAAAAATAGAGAGAGAGAGAGAGAGAGATAGTATGAAGTGTGAGTAGCTGGAAATGAGTGATACACTTGAATTTATAGGCCAAGGGTGTAGAGAAAGGCTTGAGAGTGTGACAAGACTCCACCAATAGAATCTCATGCAAAAATGTCCATTGGTTGCTTTTGAATTAAGGTAAAACCTTTAATTCAAATAAAATAATTAAAATTATTAAAAGAAACCTGGACAAAAATATGTTCTATAGTTGGTAAATATTTATGGGATTAATCTTGGTTGGTTTTTGGCAACTTTGGTCCTTGTAGTTCGTTTTAGGTCGTTTTGAGCACAAAATAAGCGTTTTAACCACCACTAAAGACTTTGGAACGAAACGAAAAGTATGAAACATGATAATAACATAAAATTTGTCACATCCCAACTTAAGGCGGAAATGCCGGGGCGTGAGCTGATTGTTCACAGGTCGAAGATTCTATCATAAATAAAAATGTCAATATCTATTAAGTTAATTAATTCATATTAAAGTGCACATCTTATACAAACATGACATATAATCCAAACAAGTAAATTGTTCCAAGCAATATTTAAATAAAGATAGTCTTCTTTAATTCCCTAAGGTCTTTTTTAGATGTCCATCACTTCAAACTTCAAGTCAAGCGATAACCTACATATACGTAGAAAATAAATTGAGTTTGTCAACACTAGGTTGAGTGAGGTTATCACCAGTTTTGCATGATAATATAAATAAATAAGCAAAACGAAATAAATGCGGTAATAAACAGTCACCATAAACAAATAGTTTGTCAATTAACCAAGCCTCACGAACACGGTGTATGGCTACAATGACTGACTGTGATTTGACGGTTTACCATCGACATGGGAATTGGGCTTTGGTTACTACGACGGCGTATGATCGTACTAACTTGCTAGACTTCTGATTGACCTCTCTGAAAAATGATAGAATATAAACACATAAGCACATAAACAAGTAAAAAATAACATTTGATCGAAATACACACAATCATTCATTTGCTAGTTTTTTTGGATATGTAGTATGAAAATATGAATTAGATATTAGTACTAGTACGCATATGTCTCCAAAACTTATGAAAATAGTAAAATAGAAGGGAATGATAAAACTCACGTTATTGCGTAAGTGAGTAAACAAGAATATGAATAAACGATTAAGAATTAAACGGATCGTCCGTTAATGCGTCGAACCAAGTAAATCAAATGAACCTGAAACTTTGTGATAAATAAATATGAGTAAAACCGAACTCGTTTCCGCTGGAATCATTCCAAACAAATGTCTAGAACTCCGGTAATGTAAAATTAAATGTTTAAGCGAGTCGATACTAACCAGAATCCGAACAGCGATTCGGAAGTCGGGTTTTGGTCAGTAACCTTAAAATATCGTTACGAAAATAAGAGTCTTCTAGACGTTGGTTCCGACCTGAAGCACGAGAAACTGATAAATCAAACTTGCTGACTATTATGCCCTAGAACGGGTTTTAAACGAATTGACCCGTCAATACCCCTTAATCTCATAAATTGATTGAGGGTTATACACAAGTGAATGGTAATGAATAACTTTACAGAAGACAACTTACCCGGATAAATCTTAAATCGATGAGAAATGAAAGTCAAAGGTTGAGAATGATTGAAAGTCAAACACGAACACTTGTATCTTGAGTAATATTGCAAAAATCGAAGAGAACCCAAGGGTGCAAGGTGGGTGACGGCTGAGGGAATGATTTTTAGGGTTTAGAGAAGAATGTGGCAGAAAAAATATGATGTGTTTATATAGAATACTCAAAAACAAACCAAATATAGCTAATTTATCGTTTAAGAAACTGTATAAGGTTTTAATGATGAAATCAAATGGAAGTACAGCCAATATTCATTCTTGAGGAAAGGGGTAATGTATATGGACATGTACATAGTCACTATTAATTTTCTTGGGGCTTAAAACACGTGATACGGTCCGAATAACGAAAAAGAATTTGCACAGTGGTGTGGAGGTGGCGCACGACCACCATAGAGGGTAGCCGCCGCGCGGCGCTCCAGCTTCAAGAGGAAATGTTTTGTTGTTTTGGCAATTTAGGTCCTTGAACTTTCTAAACATGCTAATTATTGATTATTTTAATGTTTAAACAAAGAATGAACAGCTTTAAGAACATAAAGGATACAAAATGAAAATACCAATCTTAAATACTTATAATTGTTTGATTTTATTAATAATAAGGATCCGAATAATGTTCCCGAATCGGGTCACATGTAAACGAATAAAGGTACGAAAAATCCAAGATGTTACAAAATTCATTGTTTTATTAATATCCAATGGTCCAAAAACCAAGACGGGTCGGGTTTACAATACAAAACAAGTGCAAAACGGGCCAAAAATGACGAATGTCACAGTATTCACTACTTTTGGAAATTTTGTCCCGAAAATAGCAAGTAGCCGCGACAAAGAGATTTGGGTACTTTTCTTTCATAACGTCTTCGCGTTCCTAAGTAAATTCTGCGCTATGCCGTGATTCCCAACGAACATAGACTATCTGGATGCAGAAGGTCAATGTTCTTTTGACTTTATACTTTAGGCCGTAGCCTATATAACTAAGGATTTACCCAGATAAACGGGTGTCGCTTGGTTCGTTTCTCATTACGATCATTTCAACGTGTTTTTCAAACATTTGCATTGTTTTGTCGATACGTACTTCGTCAAGGGGTATGTGAAGATTTCCCTCGGCAAAACTTTTTGAGGTTCGATACATGAATGTTTGGATGAACATCGGTAAGTTCTTGTGGTAACTCGAGTCTATAAGCCACTTTTCCCATCCTTTCGAGGATTTTGAATTGGCTTACGAAGCGGGGTGCTAGCTTTCCTTTCTATCCAAAACGGACTACCCCCTTCCAAGGGGATACTTTGAGAAGGATAAGGTCGTCAACGTTAAACTCGTAAGGTTTTCTCCTTTTATTGGCATAACTCTTTTGATGACTTCTAGCAGAGAGAAGATTCTTGAGAATTTGATCGATACGATCGGTGGTGTCTTGAGCCATCTCGGAACCGATGATTTGGGCTTCACCAATCTTGTTCCTACAAATAGGAGAATCACACTTGCGACCAGAGAGAGCTTCAAATGGAGCCATACCAATGCTAGAATGGAAACTATTATTGTATGAGAACTCAATAAGCGGAATATAAAAATCCCAATTTCCACCAAAATCAAGTACACACGATCGAAGCATTTCCTCAAGGGTTTGGATTGCACGTTCAGATTGGCCATCGGTTTGATGATGGTATGCGGTACTAAGATCAAGACGAGTTCCCAAAGCATCTTGAAGTGTTTTCCAAAAATGAGAGGCGAAACGAGCATCGCGATCGGAGATGATGGTCAGTGGTATACCTTGGCGGCACACAATTTCATGAACATAGATTTGAGAGAGTTGTTCCCCGAAGTACTTCTCTTGAACCGGGATAAAGTGATCCGATTTGGTTGATCGATCAATGATTACCCATATACTATCATTTTTCTTTTGAGTGGTGGGAAATTTGGTGATAAAGTCTATAGCAATATCGTCCCATTTCCAAATGGGGATCAGGGTTGCTCAAATAAACTAAGAGGTTTTTGATGTTCGGATTTAACCTTTGAGCATGTAAGACATTTTGAAACATAAAGTTCCACATCCTTTTTTATACCAGGACACCAATAAATGGAACGACGATCGAAGTACATTTTATCCGCACTGGGATGTACAGAATATCTTGACTTATGAACTTCTTCGAGAATGAAAGTACGAAGCTCGTCATGATCGGGAACCCATAAACAATTGAGAAAATAAAGTAAGCCACCGGGTTTGGTTTCGAGTTGAAGTTTGGCTCCACACGACATTTCTTCGTACATGTTACCTTCATCAACGGAGGTGCATTGGGCTCAATAGATTCGGTTTTGAAGATCGGTTTGGATGATGATGCTATGAAGTAGAATGGATTTGAAATTAACCTTGCGACTAAGGGCGTCATCCACGACATTCGCTTTACCGGGATGATAGAGAATTTCGCAATCATAGTCGCTAAGTAATTCAGCCAATCGTAGTTGTCTCATGTTGAGATCTTTTTGGTAAAAAATGTGTCACTTTTATGATCGGTGAATACCACACATTTCGCGCCGTAAAGATAGTGTCTCTATATTTTGAGAGCGAAAACGATGGCAACAAGTTCGAGATCATGAGTCGTGTAATTCTTTTTGTGAACTTTAAGTTGCCTTGAAGCATAAGCGATAACTTGACTTCGTTGCTTGAGAAAGCAACCGAGATGTAACACCTTTCAAACTTCCGGTTTAATGATTTAGCGCGTGTAAAGTATGTATAACTCTCGGGACTTAACCGACGTTTCTCGGAAGCCTTCACGCCATCCCGGTACGTTAAAGAACCTAACTCTTCCATCTATTTTGCCTTACACTCCAATCTAGAGGGACTAGAGTGTAACATCTTATGTTATAACAAAAAAACCTAACCCTAGCCATTACAATGTTGCGATCGGAAGAATAAAGCAGCCCCAAGACCCACGATTTTCTTTTTTACAGCCAATTCTAAGCCTTAGAACTCCAATTCAAGGTATGTACTACGATTCCCCAAGTCTTTTACACGTTAATTGATTTTTATATTGCGCGTATTGATCGAAAAACGTCGTGTTGTAGGCTAACCGGGTGGCTGCCCAATTGAGCTTTTCCGGGGCTGTTTCGAGTGAGGTTTTTGCATCAACATCCCACTAGGTATGACATGTACATCATATTATAATTTCATAGCCAATGGAGGTGTTTAGGTCGGTCAATCGATTTTAGTTCGAAAACTAGGGTTTATCGGGTGTAGAATTGCAAATAGTTGAGTTTGATGCGTTAATTGATCGGGTGACCGACCGAATCAGTTTGTACAGCCCTAGGGGGGTTTAAGGACTGTGTAAAAACTATTTTTTTGATGCTCGGGGCTGTTGGGGTTAGTGCTTCGTCAATCGAGTCGGCGGTGCACGAATTTTCGTTCAAACGTTATAGTAAGAGTTGTAAAAAGGAACCGTCAACCCTATCAACTCGGGTGCCATAATCTTGATGAATGAAAATATTTAAAATGGAATTTGGTCCATTCGGGGCTGATTTGTTAATAAATGGGTTTAAGGTTTATTGCACGCGCATTCGACCCGATTTGACTATCTTTGGGCCTTGGGCCAAGTGTTAGGCTTGAACGGCCCATTAGGCAAGAGTGTTCTTACGGTCTAGTCTAGTAACGTGTTGTGTATAATTTACAGGCCCTTGCTTGTGATCGTGCACTTAGGAATTTCCTAGCTCGTTGCAGGTGTTTGATTGATTTCAGGTGAGTTCATGATGCCCCTTTTTAACTCTTTTAACTTTTGGGCTAGCATGCAAACCTAAGTGTTTTCCTACTGGATTAAATGTTTTAAACGATTTATATAGGCTTTCTAGCATATGGTAGGCCTTGGGATGTTAAATATACATATATGTATATACATTATTGCTTGGCCTATATCTGGCGATCTTGTAGTCGTTTCGACTACTGATGTTGTGTATGCCTACTTTGTGTTTGCATGCACTGATGTTACGTGTTTGGGTTGTACGTTTGCTCGACCCTGATGTTATACGTGGATGATATATATATATTTATACTGTGATATATATAGAGATGTAATTGAAAGGATGTTTACATATACATTTTGTATATGTATGTATGAGGATGTTTAGTTCTTGGTAATGAGGATTTGATGGATGTACCCCTTTTACTTTTTAAAAATTTTGGTTTGACTATCTTAACTATTACTACTGATGTTATTTACTTAAAACTTGAACTCACTTAGCTCAAGATGACTTTGTGTGCATGTTAGTGTGAGTTTCAGGTTAGGAAGAGGATGCCTTATCGCTTGGACGTGCACGAAGCTACTTGGACGGTGAAGGGCATACGGGAACTGAAGTTTTACTATTAAACATTTATTATTAAAAGTTTTTATTTAAAGATAACTATATTGATTTTTGGCAAAATTCCCGGGTTTTGGGAACTTATTTTATTATTTATGTTTTCCACTGAATTATACTCTGAATTGCTTATTTTAATGATTTTACTAGTGTTTTGAATGAATACCAACTGTGGGGTTCCCGGGGTTCGGGGCCTTACACGAGACCTTGATTGGATGCATCGCAAAATACCACAAAGTCGTCATTTCCTTCGGGAAGGGTTAAGACGGGAGCATTGCAAGGCATATGCTTTAGAGTTTGGAAAGCTTCCTCTTGTTTCAGTCCATATTCATAAGGTTTTCCCTTATGAGTTAATGTGGAGAGGGGTAACGCGACTTTGAAGATGTTTATAATGAAATGCCGATAATACCCAGCTAAATCAAGGAAAGATCGAATTTCCGTAGGTGTGGATGGAGTTTTCCAATCTTTTACGGCCTCAATTTTGATAGGATCAACATGAATAACTTTATCGTTGATGATGTAACCCAAAATTGAACTTCCTTTAGCCAAAATTCACATTTTGAGAACTTGGCATAGAGTTGTTCTTTTCTTAAGAGATCGTGAATGGAACGTAAATGATGCTCATGTTCGGCTTTGGTTTTGGAGAAGATGAGGATGTCATTAATAAAGATAATTACAAATTTGTCTAAGAATGGTTTGCAAACGTGGTTCATTAGATCCATAAACACCGCTGGTGCATTGGTTTATCCGAATGGCATAACCATGAACTCGTAATGTCCATATTGAGTACGAAAAGTAGTTTTAGGAATGTCATCTTCGTGAACACACAATTGATGATAATCCGATCGAAGATCAATTTTGGAGAAACAAGTTGCGCCTAGGAGTTGATTAAAGAGGTTGTCGATTCGAGGCAAAGGGTAACAATTTTTTATGGTGAGTTTATTGAACTCATGGTAGCCGATAGACAAGGAAAACGAGCCATCTTTCTTTTTCGCAAATAGAACGGGTGCACCCCAAAGAGAGGAGCTCAGACGGATAAAGCCCTTATCGGGGAGTTCTTGAAGTTGGTTTGATAATTCTTGAATTTCCAAAGGAGCTAAACGATAGGGAGCTTTGGCTATGAGAGTTGCTCCGGGCACAAGGTCAATTCGAAATTCAACCGGATGGATGGGTGGAATACTAGAGACGTCTTCCGAAAAAACATCGAAAAAATCACAAACAACGGGAATGTCTTGGATTTTTCTTTCTTCGGGGTCTTTTCCCACCGCTTGAGCTAGGAATGGGACATAATTTTGGTGCACATACTTTTGAGATTGAGAGCACGACATGAGGTTGAGCTTTTTGGGGGTCGTTTAGCCAAAGATCTTGAGAGTTTTGCCATTGATGAGCAGAATTCGAATGAATTTTTCATAACAAAAAACTTTGACACGATGCAAGGTAAATCAATCCATGCCTACTATAATGTCGAAACTTCCCATTTATATAGGGATGAGGTCGATCGAGCATTTACACTTGCAAAGAGTGAGGATGCAATCGCGGATAACCGAATCAATGGTGATAGAGCTACCATTAGCAACCTCAACGGAAAAAGGTCGAGAAATTTTAGTGCGGGGTATGACAATGGTAGATTCAAAAGAAATAAAACTCCTATCGGCACTGATGTCAAATAAAACTGAAGCTAAATGCTCATTCACTAAAAACATACCGTTCACCACGTCGTTGACAACTTGGGCTTTGTTGGCATTCATCATAAATGCACGCCCTTGGTTGCCATGGGTGCCTTGCAGAGCTTGCGGGAGCATAGGAGGACGAGGGGCTTGAATGGCTTGGAGCGTTTGAACCGGTTGAGCCATGAGTTGCGGGACTTGAGGTTGGTAAGTTTGTACTTGGTAGGCTTGAGTTTGGTAGTAAGGTGCGGGCATGATTTGGGCTTGATTAACAAAAGCGAGTTGAGGACAAGCGTTGTGGAAATAATTTGGGTCTCCACAATTGAAACAAGCTCTTAGTTGAAGAGGATTTGAGCAAAAGGCATGGGACGGTTTTGAGAATTTGGCGGAGCGAACCTTGGTGGAGCAAGTTGCCCATGAGAGGCTTCACGACACACATTGCTAAAGTGACCGAAGTGGTTACAATTCGAGCATTGGCGAAAACCGGAGTAAGATGGGTGATGGCGTTGACAAGTGTTGCACAAAAGATGAGGACTGGTATAAGGTTTGGTTGAGATGGGTGAGTGATGACATAGTTTCGGTGGTTTGGTTTGTGTTTCTTTTTGTAGTGGCGGGATAAGTTGGAGTAATTCATGGATTGAGGTGGGGGGGGGGTCAACTTTGGTGTGGGAAGGTGGTTCGGGTGTGGTCTTTTCATTAGGCTTCTTGGAACCGTTCATCGATATAGTACCGGCTTTCACATGATTCTCGAAGAGAGGTGCGGCTAGAGTAATCGTGTCATGGAGTGTTTGTGGGTTACTATTCATCATCGAGTCTTGGATTTGCAACGCTAAACCCTAGACATATTTGTTAATCGCCCGCTCGAGGGGAGTGACCAAGTGAGGAACCAAGAGACTAAGGTCATGAAAGGGGTTGGAGTAGGTGGAATTGTCACCACTCTCTTGCTTAAGCTCCCAAAATTTAGCTTTGAGCCTTTGGATTTCATGCTTCAGGAAAAACTTTTTCATCATGACTTCTTTGAGATTGGACCATGAGTAGGCCATGGCGACTTCCACCCTTTTGGTGTTCATTTCGCTATTCCACCATGTGAGTGAAGTTTCCTCGAACATGCTTGAAGCGAAGGTGGTTCTTTTGGATTCGGGGCATTCACAGTGACGGAAAACACTCTCCATCTTTTCGAACCATTGCAACAAAGTAGTGGCACAGTTCAAACCCAAATATTTTGGCGGGTTGGCACCGTTAAATTGTTTGAAATAGCAAGGTGCGGGGTTAGGTACGGTTTGGATAACACTGGGTTGAGGGGTTTGAGTTGCTTGGATTTGGTTTATTAGTCTTGGAGTCACAACGGTGATCTCATTAGCTACTAAAGCAGTCATCCCGCGGTCGGAGTTCTTAGGCTTGCGAGTGTGATGACGAAGAGGGGGCATTCTAAAATAATAAAGGGAGACAGTATAAGTTTGGGGTAATTGGTACAAATATGAGGATGATATGTAAACATGGAGTTTTAATATTTGTGAATCCTAGAATCATGAGGATGAGGATGTTAGAAAAGAAAATTTTGTAAATAAATCAAGTGACTAAACAATACGATAAATAATTTAAATCTTTGAAATTTGAAAATGAAGTGTTAGGATTTAAAAGCGGGAAAACTTGCATGAACCACCATGACTTGTCGTCCCGACAATAAATCTTAAATAAAATGAGATCAAATTGGGAGTCGAGCATTTGCACTTATCACCGCATCTTTCATGTTTCGGCCCAAAATCGTAATAATAACAAGTAAAAATGAGGTGCGACGAGTTGTTGAAAACACTAGTCCACGTATCATCGTGGCTTTTATGTTTCCAACAAAAAAAATATGGAGGCAACCGGAATGCTTGCATCGACCACTTAAAGCTGTTGACTTGTATAACATGGTTTGCTTGGTCTAGAAGATAAACACTTAGACCCAATCCTCCCAGGTAAGTAAATCACCTTTGATTCTCCGAATCTTTTTGTCAAATGATTGAATCATAGTGTTCACTTCTTGTCGTTGCTACAAACCCGTTATAGGATCAATCTTTAAGGATATGAGAAATAACGGGATCCAAAATAAGTTTGTGATCCATAAGAAAAAAAATATAAATACTATATATATTTTTTTTGCGTGATAAGGTAAGGATACCTTGGAATATTACGAGAGTGCGTGCATGTGTATATATGAGATTAAATGAAGTAAATAAGTAAATAAGTGCAATGAACAATCAAGTAGGGCAATCACGTATAGGCAACACGCATAAGGACCCTAATGCATAAACTTACTAAGTTGTTACGTCTAACTGCGTATCCTATAGTCATAGCTCTGATACCAATCTATCACACCCCGACCAAAGGCGGCAGAACATGTCTGGGTAGGAAGGATTGCTCAATAACATAATGAAACTACTAAAGTTACAATATTTAATCAACTCATTCATTTCATTCAATCATCAAATGTGACACACCTTGTCCATACAAGGCAACACAAATATACAAGGAAATAAATTGTTCATTTTTCTAATAACCTAAACGGTCTCAAAATAAATGGCGTCTTCTGTTGGGTTTTAACAAGATTATCAAAGTGATAAAATCTTACTTTTACCAAAAACGCAGCGGATAAATGTTTTAAATCTTTTTAGTTTATAGTGTATAAAACCAATTTTATATATGCAAAACCCAAACCCGGATCCAAATACGAAATACATACTATCAAACTCATGCATGTCACTATAAGTCCATGCATGTTAAGACTACCTTTCAAAACCAAGGAAATGTGAAAGGGATGATGAATGTTAGCCTAGAACTTCAAGATAGGAGTTCCTCAAGCTTGTATACCCTTCAAGCCTTCAAGCAAACACCTTGTAGCTAGGATTTGCACTCAAAATTTTTCTTCCTCCCTTGGCTCCTCCTCTTGGCCGAAAATTAGAGAGAAAAGAGAGAGTAGAAAACTTTTTTTGTTACTTGCAAAAAATGAGAGTGAAAGAGGAAGTAAGTGTGTATCTTTTGGCACCACCCATGGCACCAATTAGAAACCTTGCATGTCTCCACTAACATTTGAAATAACAATAAAATAATAAGAGAGAAAGAGATTCCTTCCTTGTTATTATTATTATTATTATTATTATTATTATTTTTTAAACCTTCTATTTATATATTTGTGTTATAAAACTTATTACTTATAAGTGTAACACAACATATAGGCAACATGCTAGGTAACCATTTTCACATATTGTTATTTAATCATCTTAAATAAAACTTTGGAATGTTCTCTCTCAAAATATAAATCATCCATCTGATTTATTCATTTCACAAGTACATTGTATTTAGAAACCCTTTTCCAAATAACATAAGTGTCAATATTTATTTACTTATGATCATATCATATATAAACAAATATAATTGGTTTTGTCTAGCTTGTTATTGGGTATGACCCGACTTGGATTATAACGTACTAGCCACATCAATTATAATATGTGTCTTTGGGCAGACCAAGTCCAACAATCTCCCACTTGCACAAGATACATAGAAGATTGATGCAAGTAGCAAAGACCGCCAAACTACGGTTTACTACCCCTAATACGCATGACGAAGTGCCATTCAATAACATCATCCCCTTCAAGTCCCTTACTTGAAATGATTTAGGTGAATCTATCATTTATCCTTTTGCCTCAGATGTCATGTCAAACCCAGAGATATATAGTGATCATTCTCAGTTGATTTAACTTAGCAGGCCTTAGACATCTTACTCTCAACGAATAAGAGGGACAAATCCCCTTTTGACTACATACGTCTTTCACAATCACCTAGTACCATACCTGATCTTAGACTTATGTACCGTCATGTTTCAGAGCAGCTAAGAACTAAGTCAAAGCATAATACTTGGTGAATATCAAGACCCAATATGTATCTCAGGTTGGAGGATACTATGATATTCGCCTTTCCTCAAATTTACTTATGATCAATCACAAAGATTCCATGTAGTAACATTTGAGAGCGGGTCAGTCCAATATTTATATCCCATAAATATCTATGAACCTTGGCAGCAATCCTTGCTCTATATTCATAACTTATGAATACCCACCAATCCAAGTTCATAATAGTCTTACCTTCATATTTGCTCCCACAAATATGAGCGACTACGGACATTTAGAATAAGTAACTTATTAATGGATTTAAACATGCTAAAATGGAACATAACTCAAAATGTCATAATCATAAATCATAATCATATGAATGAGTCAAAATAACAATTGTTCCGATATCCAAATACAAAATTCGATCATATCCAATCACTAGAATATCGAAGTCCTAAGGCACAAGTGTGACCTTCATGCTTTGGACTTTCAAGGAGCTTTGTGAGTGGATCCGCAATGTTTTGATCGGTGTGAACTTTGCGAATACATATCTTTCCCTTTTCAACTTCATCCCTTATGTAGTTGAACCTCCGCTCAATGTGCCTCATCTTCTTATGTGCACGAGGTTCCTTGATTTGAGCAATCGCACCCTCGTTGTCACAAAATATTTCTAGAGGGTCCTAAATGGTAAGGACCACCTTTAGGTCGGCAATGAATTTCCTAATCCATGCAGCTTCTTGAGCTGCCAATGAGGCGGCGATGTATTCCGATTTTGTGGTGGACAAAGCTACCACATCTTGTTTCGAGCTCTTCCAAGAGACTGCCCCACCATTCATAATGAAAACATATCCCGATTGTGATCGAGAATCATCTCGATCAGTTTGGAAACTCGCATTCGTGTAACCCTTTACAACGATTTCCTCCTCACCCGACCCGTATATTAGAAACATGTCCTTAGTCCTTCTAAGGTATTTCAATATACTCTTAACCACCATCCAATGGCTACTTCCCGGATTATGTTGGAATCTACTTGTCATGCTTAAAGCGCATGACAAATCCGGTCTAGTTCATTTCATTGCATACATGATGGATCCAATAGCCGATGCGTATGGGATTCCATTCATTTTCTCTTGCTCATCCTTTGAGCTTGGACATTGAGATGTACTCAATATCGTTCCTCTTTGAATTGGTACCAAACCTCTCTTAAAGTTCTCCATCTTGAACCTTTTCAAGATTTTGTCAATGTATGCACTTTGATTTAAACCTATCAACCGCCTTGATCTATCCCTATAGATCTTTATTCCCAAAATATAGGCGGCTTCACCAAGATCTTTGATGGAAAAACAACTTCCAAGCCATGATTTTACACCTTCCATGATTGGAATGTCATTCCCAAATAGTAGTATGTCATCAACATACAATACTAAGAAGGTAATGATGCTCCCACTAGCTTTCTTATACACACAAGCTTCATCACCATTTTTGATGAATCCAAATATCTTAACTTCTTCAGCAAAACGGTGATTCCAACTTCTAGATGCTTTTTTCAATCCATAGATTGATTTCTTTAACTTGCATACTTTGTTAGGATGTTGTGGATCGACAAAACCTTCGGGTTGAACCATATAGACATCTTCCTCAAGATGCCCATTTAGAAAAGCAGTTTTGACATCCATTTGCCATATCTCATAGTCATAATGTGCGGCTATGGCAAATAATATCCTAATAGACTTTAGCATTGCTAAGGGAGAAAAAGTTTCATCATAGTCAACCCCTTGAGTTTGAGTGAAACCTTTGCTACAAGTCTTTCTTTATAAGTATCCAAGTCTCCATGCATATCGGTTTTCTTCTTGAAAACCTATTTACTTCCAACCGGTTTGGAATTAAGAGGTTGTACAACCAAATCACATACTTGGTTGTCATGCATGGATTGCATCTCAAAGTTCATGGCTTCAAGCCATTTGTCACAATCGGATTGTGACATTGCATCACGGTATGTGGTGGGTTCATCCGAATCTACCACATAGCATCCATCCATGAAAAATCCATATCTTTCGGGTGGATAACTAATTCTACCGGATTTGCGAACATTTTGTGTGTTTTGATCAACCATTTGATCATTCTCAACAACCTCTTAATGATTGCTAGTATCAACCAAACGTGTATCGACTTGTGGTTCTCGATCCTCCTCGAGTTTCACCATTCTACTAGTACCTTCCATAAGGAACTTAGTTTCCAAGAACTCGGCCTTTCGAGCAACAAACACTTTTTGCTCGGTTGGGTTGTAGAAATAATATCCCTTAGAATCTTTGGGATATCCTACAAAGATACACTTAGTGGATCGACTTTCAAGTTTGTTTTGGGTGTTGTTCTTGACATAAGCCTCACAACCCCATACCTTTAAATATGATAATGATGGAGCCCTTCCATTCCATATTTCAAAAGGTGTCTTGTCCACTTTCTTGGTTGGGGCCATATTTAGAATATGGGCCGTGGAGAGCAAAGAGAAACCCCAAAATGATAGAAGCAATGTGCTTCTAGCCATCACAGATCGAACCATATCCAATAGAGTTCGATTCCTTCTTTCGGATACACCATTGTGTTGTGGTGTTCCGGGTGGAGTAAGTTGTGAGATGATCCCACAACTCTTAAGATGATCTTGGAAAGCATCGCTTAGGTATTCTCCTCCTCTATCCGAACGAAGTACTTTGATGGTTTTATTGAGTTGATTTTGTACTTCATTTTGGAAGATTTTGAACATTTCAAAAGCTTCATCTTTGTGTCTTAACAAGTACACATACCCATAACGACTATAGTCGTCAATAAAGGTAATGAAGTATCTTTCACCATTCCTTGTCATTGCCTTAAAAGGACCACATACATCCGAATGTATGATACCTAATAAGTCTTTTGCCCCTTCGTTTGTCCCACTAAAGGGGTCCTCGGTCATCTTTCCTAACATACAAGACTCGCATTTATCAAATGAATCACCTTCACTTGATTCCAAAAGACCATTCTTTTGAAGTGTATGTATGCGATCTTTGTTTATATGACCAAGGAGACAATGCCAAAGATAAGTTTTACTCAAATCCATTTTGAGTCTTTTGGTGCTTGATTGGTTTAACATATTATCATAAGATGTGTTATTATGAACCAATTCATAAATGCCATTAGATGGCATTGCTTTAAAATAAAATACATCATTCATGAAAACATAAATACAATCATCCATAAACTTAAAATCATAACCATATTGTCTTAACAAGGAAACGGAGACAATATTCCTAGTCAAACTAGGAGCATACAAAACATTATTTAAAATAACTTCAAAACCATTTGGAAGCTTCAAAATGTAGTCCCCTCTGGCTTCGACAACAACCTTTGCTCCGTTGCCCATGAAGAGACTAATATCTCCCTTGTAAGGCCCCGTTCCCGGTAACCCTACTTTGGTGTTGGATTTACTCATAAACACAGTTCTAAAATCAGAGTAAATTAAAAACTTCGCGGAAAAATTAAAAACTTCAACATCACATTATAAAACATTCATTCTTATCTTAACATACAAATTGTCTTTTCATAAATATTTAATTAAAACAGTCATAACACTTCATCATGGATGCCAGTCTCTTCAGTCCATGCCATGTGTCCCTCCTCAAGCCAGCTACCTCAACCTATTTGCCTGCGTGCATACTAAAAGTCAGCTACGCTGAGTGAGTTCTAGAAAATCAATTAGCATACAATACATTCACATCCTTACTTACATGTATCCGAAGATGCGTATTCATACCTTACTTACATGCATACGTACTTACATACTTTCTTTCATACAACCCTATGGTATACCATAAGCTAGTCTATCTTAAACATCATAGATATTATAAGGGTCTGGTCCCTAACATCACAGATATTATAATGGTCTGGTCCCTTCTGCCTCGAGTACCCATACCAGCATACCTGTCTCGTGTACATAATAATATATATATACACACATGCTCATTCATACTATCATTATATGGTTATAACATTCAATACATAGTCATACACGTCTCATACACTTATCCATTAAATAAATGTATTAACTACCACATAGGAGTATGCACACAGCCCCGAAAACATTTCAAAGAGAAATGGGGCTAGAACTTACCTGGAGTCGATTTCTCTCGCCGTTAATGGTAATCCCCTTCTTTAGTTGTGCACGGCTAACTGTACAATACAATACGCGTGTCAATTATCTATTACCACTACTTCCTACATCTAAATTTATGAAACCCTCAACTAACGGGGGTCCGGGGGCAGCGGCCCTGGTAGCGGGGTCTAGGGGCGGCAGCCCCTAGCAGGGTCCAAGGGGCAGCGCCCCTGGCTGGGAAAATTTTTATTTTCATTAATAGTCCTTTAACAAAAATGCATCAGAAAATAAATTTTTAAAATTTAGCATGGAAGAATTTCGCTTCGCATGACTTTCGCGTGCTTTTCGCTTCGCATGGAACTTTTTCGCTTCGCATGAAACTTTTTCGCTTCGCATGAATCTTTTTCGCTTCGCATGGCTGTGCAATGCGAAATTCCTTCCTTTCGTCATTTTTATCATTTTAAAGCCATCTTTCGACACATTCTGACCCCATGCACCTGATCCTGAGCCCATATCTCTCATAATCCAACGCCACATTTTCATCTTAAAGTGCACCCAAGAGGTTATAACTTACCAAGTTTATATTTTTCTTACATTTCACAACCCGATCTACCATTATATCTGTTTGCATGACGATTTTAACCATAAAACTTAACCATTTAAACCGAAACCTACCCTTTTTGCTTTGGGTTCTAGTTTAGATCTGGACAATACGTAGATCTGGACATGATTCTTGTTATTTGATGATGTTAAACACGAGATTCCACCCTTCTTTGGCTCGGATTTAAATCCGAGTGCTAGAGAGAGAGTTTGTGTGTGTTTCTTGAGTGTGTTAGGATGAGAAGAGAAAAGAAAGGAATAAGTGGTTAGGTTTACATGGAGGAGGTTTCATGGGTCCCACCTCCCATTCCCAATTCCTACTTCCCAACACTTAACACATGACTACTTTAACGACACACAATTATATACAAAACTTTCTGTTATTTATTTAACAAAAGTTGGATGTTACATCCCTTTTTGAATCCTTCATTTCCTTTGAACCCCTGCAACAAATTGCAAATATGAGTTCCACGTCCGGTATCCAATACCCATGTGTTAGAGGAAATAATATTAAGATCAACATGAATCATGAAAGTTGTACCCGAGGTTTGACCCGCATCCCTCTTAGCTTTCAACTCTTTGAGATAGGTTGGACAATTCCTCATCCAATGCCCTATCTCCCCACATCCAAAACAAGGATCCTCCGCGCAAACCTTTGGCTTCTTTTCCTTCGGTTTGGGTGGTCCCTCTTTCGCCTTTTCCTTGAACTTAGCCATGACTTGTCCCTTACTTTGGCAACCTTTGCCTTAGGTTCCGGGTGATGCCTCTTCCTATTGCCTCCCTCATTGATCGTGAGAACCGGTAAAACCTTTTTACCCATTCCCATCTCGGCCGTCTTGAGCATTGCATGAAGCTCACCAATGCTCCTGTCCCACCCATTCATGTTATAATTCATAACAAAAGTCTTAAATTTCTTGGTTAGCCAATTTAGGATCAAATCCGTGGCTAACTCGTTTGAGATGCGACAATTAAGGCACTTGAGACGATCAATGTGGCTTTTCATCTTAAGCACATAGGAGGAAACGGATTGGGTTTCTTCCATACGACATGCATGAAGCGCTCGAACTGTTTCAAAGCACTCCACCCTAGCTTGTGTAAGGAACATTTCCTTAAGTTTGGTAATCATGTCGTATGCCCCATGAAGTTCAAAATCCTTTTGAATTTCGGGAATCATAGTTCCCAACATGAGGCAAGAAACTTGCACCGAATCCTCATTGTGCTTTACCCAATTTTTATAGTTTTCGGCATCGTCAACACTAGGTTCATCAGGAATAGGTTCGTCTATTACGTAGTATTTCTTTTCTTGCTTGAGAATGATTCTCAAGTTACGATACCAATCCATAAAGTTGGTATAGTTTAGATGATCCTTATAGAGAATAGATCTTAGTGATAGGTTATTTACGGGTGGAATAATAACGTTAGGTGGATTGTTGATTGCGGCCATCTACAAACATAACAAAGCTCAAGTTTAGCATTTTCGATATCAATTATTTTAATATTTAATACCCTTTATGTCTCCAAGACAATTAATGATTAAAATCTAGAACCCAACGTTACATTCAAATAGTAGTTAAGTGACCTTTATCCTACTATTTAAATTAACAAGGTAGTCAACGCTTAACGATTGCAACCCTTTGCAACTTCTAGTTTTATGGGATCGGTTAAACATCTTATGTTTAGTTGGCATGTTTAATCCCATCAACACCATTGTACACCATGCTTCGGTGACCCTATTCACATGGTTTCCAATTTAAGTCATCCTACTTATACACACATGTGAGTTTACATATACAAGTGGTTAGGTGACCTTTATCCCACTTATATGGTAAACCCACCTCAAACTCCCAAGTTTCCTCCAACATGGTTAGGTGACCTTTATCCCATATCGAGTTCCCAAGTGATTCAAGTGTCGTATAAAAGGATGGTGTTTGAATTATTTTATAAAAGGGATTTTCGTTTTCTAAATTCTAGATTGGAAAACAATTTATGTACCTTTCATTTGCATGCATTCAAATGTATGGTACTTAGTTGAAAAACCCATTTTCAAAGTTCCTATTAATAAAACCCATTTTATTAAGAAATCAATAGACTTTAATAAAACCAATTTTTATTACCTAACGATTTCTAAGGAACCAATTTTATGCTAGTTGTTGATTTTAAGTAGTTAGCAAACCATATTGCAATAATACAAACAAAAGAAAATAAACCATGCAAGCATAAAACATACAACCACAAGTTCATAACCATAGCCTCCTAATGTCGACTACACTTGTTGACCGAAGACAAGTGTGTCAAAAAGGTCTCTCCTAAGGGACCCATAAGAACATGAACTTGTGTCGGTGAACTCCCACTTGATCTCGCATCCAAATGCTCCAAGTGTTCACTCCTTGTTGTGGTCTCCATTTTTTACTTGGGTTTCCTTCCTTGCATCTTCTTTTACAAAATATATCCTCATACATTTTTCTAGTAAAAGAAATACATCTAACCTATTTATTATTACAAACCAAATGAATGAATAAATAGATTACAAAACCCAAATAATATTACAACCATATCGAATAAATTATCAACCACAACACAATCATACAACCGAACACAAGGCCATGGCTAGGTTATGAACATCTATTACACATCCAAATATGCAATAATCCAAGACCAAAAAATGGTTCCCCTTTCCCTCAAAACTTTCAGCCCAACCTTAACCAAACCGAAAGTTTCGGGTTTTGTCCAAACAAAGTAAACAATCATCCAATTGACCTAGTTTTTCAAGATTACCACATGCATGTAAAGTATAACCTTGAAAAACCATGGGGAAACCAAAACCCCAAAAACTTTCGGCCATATGGTAAACCCACCATAAACCCGAAAATTTTTGGGTCTAATGAAGCATGCATTCGTATAAGCGGCTTTTGATGCCATTGTTGGGTTTTAACAAGATTATCAAAGTGATAAAACCTTACTTTTACCAAAAACGGAGCGGATAAATGTTTTAAATCTTGTTAGTTTATAGTGTATAAAACCAATTTTATACATGCAAAACCCAAACCTGGATCCAAATACGAAATACACACTATCAAACACATGCATGTCACTATAAGTCCATGCATGTTAAGACTAACTTTCAAAACCAACGAAATGTGAAAGGGATGATGAATGGTAGGCTAGAACTTCAAGATAGGAGTTCCTCAAGCTTGTATACCCTTCAAGCCTTCAGGCAAACACCTTGTAGCTAGGATTTGCACTCAAAAATTTTCTTCCTCCTTTGGCTCCTCCTCTTGGCCGAAAATTAGAGAGAAAAGAGAGAGAGAGTAGAAAACATTTTTTGTTACTTGCAAAAAATAAGAGTGAAAGAGGAATTAAGTGTGTATCTTTTGGCACCACCCATGGCACCAATTAGGAACCTTGCATGTCTCCACTAACATTTGAAATAACAATAAAATAATAAGAGAGAAAGAGATTCCTTCCTTGTTATTATTATTATTATTTTTTTAAATCTTCCATTTATATATTTGTGTTATAAAACTTATTACTTATAAGTGTAACACAACATATAGGCAACATGCTAGGTAACCATTTTCACATATTGTTATTTAATCATCTTAAATAACACTATGGAATGTTCTCTCTCAAAATATAAATCATCCATATGATTTATTCATTTCACAAGTACATTGTATTTAGAAACCCTTTTCCAAATAACATAAGTGTCAATATTTATTTAGTTATGATCATATCATATATAAACAAATATAATTGGTGTTTGTCTAGCTTGTTATTGGATATGACCCGACTTGGATCATAACGTACTAGCCATATCAACTATAATATGTGTCTTGGGCAGACCGAGTCTAACATCTTCAATCTTCAATTAACCAATAATTAAACATGTAACAATGCAGAAAATATATTTTGTCAACACGAATGTTGGTGAGCAATTCCATAATTTTGAGTATATATAATATGAGGCAAAGTCCACAACTCGTATATGAAACTGTAAATAAAAGCAATAATTGAGGCATATAAATCACAAATAAATGAGGCTCCTTTGTTATATGTAAAACTAACCAAATACTCGGATATATAAATGAGGCTGTATTCTATTAGCACGAGGCTAAAATAGTTAGGGAGCATATGATCATTCTTATTAAGGATGAGGCCAACCAACAAAAGCAATAAACAATTAACAAATAAACATATGAGGCATACAACACATAAACAGGCAATTATTCCAAGTAACATACACCCAAGAACTTGTGGTCTGAGGATCTAATATAAAAGTGAAAACGGGGATGAATTATACTCACTTGGAATAAGTGACTTTGATGAGGAATGGTTTACGAAAACTTCAAGAAACTGAGCTCAAAGAGTTAGCGTGCGAATCCTAGATTGAAAGATCCTTGAGTTAGTATGATGTCTTGAGGAAACTTTAAGTAAACTGAAATGACAAACAAAATATATAAACAAAGTTTTGGGGTTTAAAGTGTAAAACTTAAGTAATTAAAGTGACGGTTTGAAAAGAAAGTTAACCTGAAATCGAGTCTTGGTGTTCCATCCATTGGATTTACTTAACCTTTGTTAAGTAAATATGAGGGGATTGGTTTAATGCAATAGTGCAAGACCCCTTGTTAGATAAATACAAAAACGGGATTTTAACGACTGTTCGGTTTAGTCGGTTCGGGTCTTGATAAGTTGTCAAGTCCGAACCAACCATTCCAAAGTGATAAATATTATGAGATAACTCATTTAAAACATAAACTTAACTATGTTAAAAGTTCTATTAGGAAGAAACTCCAAACGTAAATGATAACAAGTGTTCGATTTAGTCGGTTCAAGCTTGTTATAAGATCAATTTGGATCCGACAAACCAAGTATTTTGAGAAAATCTTTATAAATCAGTTTACAACAAAATCTTAAAGAAGAATATGAGATTTGGTGGCCCGAAACACAACTAGTGTATTTAAATGAGTGAGCTCGGGTTAGTTCGATTTGTTTGGTTTGGTTGGTTCAAGACTTGTTATGTGACCAAGTTTGGTTCCAAAAACCCATATCATAACAACAAATATGAAAAGTAAATAAAAGAGCTTAGAAACTTATATTTTACATGCAAATTAGTTTTAATCATTTAAATAAAGTGCTTGAACGGGAGTTCGGTTTTGATTCGGTCCGTGACTCGGTATGAGACCGAGGTTGGGTACCACATACCCAAAACCATAGAACTAATATAAGAACTTGTAAACTCAGTTTAAACGAGTTAAACTGTCAAAATGGGCCAAAATAGCCCTTACTTGCAAAACTTGCCTTAGGATGGCATAAGCACTTAACTCAACCATTGTTGAAGAAGGGAAACAAAAAAAATAAAGTAATATGACATAAACAAACAGAAAACATGAGTTTTAATTACTCAAGTCGGAGTTAAAAGCAAGAAATAGCTTATGTTTGACTTTAAAAGTCAAACCGTAAAGAACAAGGGAAAGAAGCCTTGCAATCTAAAAAAAATAGAGAGAGAGAGAGAGTATGTAGTGTGAGCAGCTAAAAATGTGTGAAATACACTTGTATTTATAGGTTAAGGGGTGTAACATCTCGAACTTTTCATATTTGTATTCGTTTATATTTAAACCGATTCGAGGATATAATTCGGATATTTATTATTAATAAAATCATGTATTTGTAAGTATTCTTTGATGTATTTTCATTTCCAACCCTTTGTGTTGTTTAAACTTGCCATTTCTTGCTTAAAAACTCTTAAAATATAAAAAAAATAGCATTTTTAAAGCACAATGACTAAAACTGCCAAAACACGAAACATTCCCGCCCTTGACCACGCCAGGTTGCGCGGCCAAGAAGGGTGGGATGGCCACGGGGCGCGACCACACATCTGCACAGATTCCTTTGTTTATTTTACTTTCTAGTTCATTTTTAGTGCAAAATCGGTTATTTTTGGACCAAATCACTTATTTTAAGCCCCAAGAAAACTAACCAAGATTTGGTAAATGTCCACATTCATTAACCCCTTTAAACAAGAACGAATTTTGATAAGTTTCTAGTTGATTTAATCATTAAAACGATATTCGATTACTTAATCGAGCTTTTTAACTAAAATTAACTTATCCTTACCTATTCCATATAAACAAGGCATATATTATCTACCAAGTTCTTCCCTGAACTCTAATAATACCTCTCTCAACAATCACCAACATTAAACACCCGATTTTACCTTCGTTTTTGCTATATTACTCAAAGTTACAAGTGTTTAGTTTGAGTTTCAAGCATTCTCAAACTTTGAATCCGTTTTCTCATTGGTTCAAGTAGTTTCCAGGGAAGTGGTTTGCTGAATTTGTTCTTTATTACTCATTAGTCAATATACCTCAATCAATTTCTGAGATTGAGGGGAATTAACAAGTCAATTTGACTCCAACCCGTTTAAGGGCATATTGGTCAACTACTTTGAACAATATTTTCTATTACTTCTGGTAAGAACCGACTTTCAGTCCAGGAGACTTTTATTTTTGTTTCGAGGTTTTAAGGCTGCTGACCAAAACCCGAATTCCAACTCGCTGTTCGGATTCTGGTCAGTACCAGCTCGCATAAACCTTAAATATCTCATAACTAGAGTTCTAGACATTCGTTTGGATCGATTCTAGCGGCTATGTTCTGTGTTTTAATCATAGTTTATTATATCTAAGATTCAGGTCTGTTCGGTCTATCTCAGTCAGCATGTTAAAGGACAGTCCGTTCGTTTAATCGTGTTTTTATTCTTATTTCTCGCACACTCGCCTAAGCAACAAGGTGAGATATCATTCCCCTTTTATATTATTATTTTCAAACATTTTTGGGACATATGCGTATCTAATTCATATTTTTATATCATATATATACACAAACTCGCAAACGTAAATATTGTGTGTATATCAATTAAATGCTAATTACTACTTGTTTAAGTGTTTATTTTTTCGCATTCGGAGATGTCCATCATAATCACATTAAAGTATGATCATACGCCGTCTTATTAGACAAAGCCCGATTCGCATGGCAATGGTCAACCGACAATCACATTTGTATTTGCTAGTCATAGTAGCCAATGCCCAATTCGCAAAGCAACGACAAATGACAATCACATTTGTATGTTAGTCATAGTAGCCAATGCCCAATTCGCAAGGCAACGGTCAACTGACACAACTATTTGCTCATGGTTTGATTGATTTATATTCACATTATTTTGTTTGATCATTTATCTTTTATCACATTTATTATTATTATTATCAAAACTGGTGATGTGTTGTTGACAAATCTCTATTTATTTTGTACGCATATACAAGTTATCAGTTGTTTGAAGTTAAGGCGAAGAACACACAGAGAGACTTTAGACATTAAAAATAAAGAATATTTAAATGTTATTTTGTTTTGGATTATAACTTTTATGTTTGAAAACTTGTGCACATATTTGTAATTTGAAATAAACAAATTAAATAGATATTGTCATATTTTATATTGAATGATAGTACCTTGTGAGCTGTGAACCACGGTTCGCACCCCGCCATTTCCGCTTTAGGTTGGGGTATGACAGATTGATATCAGAGCCGAAGGTTATAAGATAGGTGGTAAGAAAAGTCCTAGTAATACACTTACTTTATGTGTGCCAACTTGATTGCCTTATGTGCTTATTATGTGTTCATAGCTTAATTAGGTTATTTATTTATTGTAAACACACAAATTCTGAGGCTACGCCTCACTTTCAAAATATTTTCAAAATCTTTTAGTTTAAAGTAGATTGCTTTTATTTTTGTAAATTCCTTAAGAATTACATTGTTTTGTTTTTACTCCCGCACCTTAAAGCATGGGAGTATGACATGTTCTTGTAGTAACCGGAAGTGGGAGAGAACTGTGAGTCAGGCCTTGGAAAAACGGTTCCGAGAACCCAAGGTTAGACGCTATTCCTTACTTGGAGGATAACATGACCACAGTACTCAATCTTATAGGCCAAAACGGAACAAATGTCATACGACTGGAACTTTAAGTGGTCAACGTGACCGGTCGGTTGCATTCCTTAATAAAAACCGAATTCATGGTGGTTCGTGGCTAAATTCGGGAAAAATTTCCACTATTTTATTATCATTTATTTTAAAATGTTTAGTTGGGTGAAAAATCTATGTAAACCCATGGGTACTCCAACTATCTATTTCTCAACTCGTTTTCGATTTGATATTTGGTTGGAACGTATTACCTGTGGTGGTTCCCGAGATTCTCCAACTACTAATATTTGGATTTGTTAATTCGTTATTTAGTTGGGTTAGTTAAAATGCCATGTAACGCTCATGGGCCGACCAACTCCATTGATTTGATAATTAGTTATTTAGTTGAGTCAGTTAAAATGCCATGTAACGCTCATGGGCCGACCAACTCAATTTCTTTGTAACTCGTTATTTTAATTGGGCCATTAAATTCCATGGAACGCTCATGTGAGTCTCAATTAACAAAATTTATTTTGCGTTATTTAATTGGGGCATTTAAATTGCCATAGAACGTTCATGGGAGGCCCAATTCACAAAATTTATGTTGCATTAGTTAGTTGAGCCATTCAAATTGCCATGGAAAGCTCACGGGAGGCCAACTCAGTGGATATGCTTCGTTATTTAATTTGGGTTTTCAAGCTACCATGGAAAGCCCAACCCAATAATTTTTCATTTTTGGATTTTCCTTTTAGAATAAACATTGCCAAATTAATTAAATATCTCAAAATTATTCACATTGTTTTAAATCTCGACTTATTCTCAAGTCATGATAACTCACTAGCACAATTTAATTTAAATTCACTTCTTTATTACCTTTCATCAACTTATTTACACAACTTACCTATCATCTCATGAAATTTCATTTTGGTCTTCATAGAATGTTTTCCCTAAGAATCCATCATCGTAATCAACGTCGTTCATCTACTTCACATGATCGTCGTCTGGCTGCTAGGATCACCAAGGAATTTGCTGCTGCTCTCTTGGATGACCATGTCAGGGATGGAACCCTCTCTCGAAGGAACTCTACACCTACCACAAACAATTCCAAAATTGAATCCTCAACCGGTGTTAAGGTCGAACCCAAACCCACTCGGCAGAACAACAACATTTTCAACCACACCAAGAAATATAAACCCAATCACCAAAATTACGCCATCAATCAAGCACAACCTAATCCAACCATCTCAAACAAGAAATCTTATACATGTACAAACCCGTTATGCTCCACCTGCAATTATCATCAACCGGCCCAATCCCCTTGTCGTCTTTGCACCCAATGCAATTGTTACGGCCACCTTGCTAATGTTTTTCGTATGCCCCCTAGAGCGCAAGCCGTCCTACAACGGTCTGCACCGCTTGCTCTTAGACCTGCTACTACCCGTGCTTGCTACAATTATGGAGACCCTAATCATCTCCGCAATATGTGTCCTCAACTCATCAATGCTCACCAAGCTCAACCTATGCCTGCATCTACTACACTACCCATGCTCATCAAGTCCAAACCTATCAACCCTACATTCTTCAAGCTCCTTTAGTCAATCAAGATCTTTCTTACTTAACCCAAGCCTATCAAATCCCGTACCCGCAAGCTCAAATTTACCAAACTTACACTAATCAAACCCCACTCTTGCAACCTGTTCAAGCTCAACCTATTCAAGTTATTCCAAATCAATCTACCTTGATTGCTCAAGTTCTTATGGATCCAACTCCTTCAAGTACTCCAAATCAAGTGAATCAAGTCAACCGTAACTAAATCTTCTCAAAGACTCAGAAGACTGCTGCTACTTTCGTTATTTCTATCTTAAGTTATTTTATCTTTTCAAGTTATGCATTGTATTGACTCTTTACTTAATTATGACATTGAATAATTTCAATTTGGATTATTTATCCTTTGCGTGTTTTTATCTCATGAATGAAGTTTATTTCTAGTTATCAAGGTTAATTTATTATAATATCATACTCTTAACTTATTTTCTTATTCTCGTTCTTCACGATTCATTTCAGTATCTGCTTCAAGTACTCCATCCTTTTTCAATTTAAAATATTCTTACCCTTACAACAATATATATATATATATATATACATACATACATGTATATTAGAAATTTCACTGTTTATTTATCAACTCGAACGTTCATTTTTAGAAATGTTTTGTTCATTGATGGTCTTCTGGTTTTATATTTAAATCTATCAAAAATTTTGCTATCTCTCAAAATTATGTTTTTCAATGTTTCGTAACCCACACGATGGGACGGATTATGCGGACGATCCGACGATCAAAGTAATTATGGTCGCGAACATAATTACCCAAGTCCTCGTATTGGAATGATAATACGTACAATTGTGTGTCATTATCTAGAATTGATAGTATTTTGAGTAACGGTACAAATGATAAGATGATAAGGACATGGTGGATACACCGCTGGTACATCCTATATATAAGTTCCCTTATCGGATTTTCATTTGGAGCATTTCTTTGGCTATTAAAAGTTCTATGTTATGGTAAATTTCAAATTTTATTTAGAATATTTTCCTTGGAGTTTAATTATTTATAACACGATTATGTTTTAGTTTTCCTTAATTTCGGGACGAAATTCCCCAAAGTAGGGGAGACTGTAACATTTCGGACTTTTCGTATTTGTATTCATTTATTTTTAAACAAATTCGATGATATAATTCGGATCTTTATTATTAATAAAATAAAATATTTGTAAGTATTCTATTATGTATTTTCATTTCCTACCCTTTGTGTTATTTAAACTTGCCATTTCTTGCTTAAAAACTCTTAAAATATAAAAAAATAGCATTTTTAAAGCACAAGGACTAAAACTGCCAAAACACGAAACATCCCCCCCCCCTTGACAACACCACGACGCGCGTGTCACAACCCAACCTAAGGCGGAAATGCCGGGGCGTGATCCGATTGCTCACAGCTCGAAGATACTATCATGAATATAAGTGATAATATATAATAAATTATTTTATTCACAATATCCAAATATAACAAAGCTATTCAAATATATATATAATAAGTTTAAATCCATGTTTGTTTTCATTATAACTCTAAGGTCTTTTGAAGGTGCTGTTTGTTTTTTAGATGTAAAGCGTCTGCAGTCTGCAGACCATGTCTGCAGGCATCTGTAACAGAAGATGTGGACCAAACATCTGCAATCTGCAAAAAGGAAACTGTTTGTTTTTTAACGTCTGCAGACTGCTAAAATAAACTAAAATTTTTTAATAAGCTGAAATTTAAATAAAAAAAGTTCTTCAACATCGAAATTTAAATAATAGTCAAACAACGAAATTTAAAATCATCATCTTCATTTTTAAATTTTGTTGCAATGTTTATGCATAATTGAAAAAAAAATGACTAGTAACTAAACCGTGCTCAACCCTAATTTGAACGAACATAAACAAACTCATTAAACTAATCAAACAGATATCATTGATCACTTTCGTTCATTTATCAAACGAACTAACAAAAACCTCTTGCCAAATAGTTCACTCGACAAATGGTTTCTTCACCACCCCAACAAAAACTGCAAGAAACTCGAAGGGTCTCTGAATATTAAACGAAAACATCTAATACCTGTAACGTCCGTGAATTTTCGTAAGAAGGGTTATGCCTAAGAAGCTTGCATTTTAACCGTGACTTGTTCCAGCATTTTAAAGGTCCGCCTGGCCGATCTCGTAAACTTAACCTACTTAACATTTCGTCCAAGTTTCAACCATTAGAAAAGTGGAGGGGCTAAAGTGTTATATTATTATTATATTATATCAAAAAACAATTAAAACCCTAACCCCTTGGTGACTTCCGATCGGCAGAACATAGCAGCCAAAATGCCCATCATTTTCTTTTTTTTCCAGCCAAGTTCTAAGCGTAAAACATCCAATTCAAGGTTAATATTATATCAAGGATTGTCTTTTTCACCATTAAACCTTTTATTGAACCCTAGAGTTGTCAAAATCATGTTAGGGTTTGAGTTTTGATTAAAACAGTTTCTGACAGATTCGTACTCGTTTATTATTTGGTCTGTAACTCGATGAATATTGATTGTTTTTGATCGGTTCTTGATTCAATGATGTTTCACTTTGAGTCTAGTTTCCAGAAATATATAATATGTAATTTTTGGACAAGATTTGAATGGCTTTTATAATTTTATAAGATCGTGTGTCAAAGTTGATGCGATGTGACGGATTCAGGTCTGTCTTCCCGACATCATAACTCTTTTTTGACAAGTACAAATTGGTTGATTTCACTTCTGAAAGTTCACCTTTTGAGTTAAGATTACAACTCAATTGGAATCTCTTAATTTTGTTTGATAATGATTTTTAAACAAATAAAACACTTTGGCTGCGCACTGAAATAGCTGCACGTACCTTTCTGTGTTGGAGGAATTTTTATGATTTTTGTGTGTATTGGAAAAATATAAAAAAAATATTTTTAAAACCCTAAGATATTTATTAAACTTTGGTAAAAGTTGAATAATTTATTTCTATGTTTCTCCTATATAATAAAATACATCTTTGCATACTAAAATCTGCATGTTATACTAGTTATTGATCGATACTTTCATTTTAGGCTTAACCGGTGGCTATCCTTTTGAACACTTTCGGGGCTGTTTTGATTGAGGTTCTTGATCTATAATCTTTTTAGGTATGTCTAGTGTAGCATACTTTAATATCGTGAGCTATGGTTTTCGTTTGATTGGTCAACTAGTGATAGATTGAAAACTTGTGTTTGGTTGTCTAGATTGTTAAATTGTTGCGTTTAGCGCGAGGTTTGAAGGAATTAACAACCAATTCAGTTTTTGTAACTTCAGTTGATATACGGGCTGTGGAAAAATGATTTTTGTAAGTATTGGGGCTGAATTGGTTGTCGGTTACTCAAACGGGTCGGTACAACGCGCATTCGCGTTTATTTGATAGTTGGTGCGTTGTGCTTGTCGAGTTACCGACCCATCCAACTCGTGTAGTGTCGTGTGGACTTGTTGGCTGTGATTTTATTAAATTTGGTCTATACGTGGCTGATTTGGTTGTTAACAGCATAAAAAACTCATAAACACGCATATTCGTTCAACTAGCAACTTCCGAGGGTAATTTGGGAATCCTTATCACCGGAATTAGCTAAGGGAGGTTTTGGTAAATACAAGGCCACGGGGGCTGTTTTAATTGAACTTGGTAAGGCCGAGGCTTTAGGTAAACCAAACCATGCTAGAACGCCTCGTAGGATAAACGAGTTAGTTTGGTTCCGTTAGTAATCTTGCATGTAATCCGACAGGCGTTTGAGTTGTAGGAATACTTAGGGATTCTCTAGCTCGTTGTTGAATGTGTGCCTCGTATCAGGTGATTTCATGATGCCTCTTTTTAACTCTTTTTACATTTTTGGCTGGTATACACACTCAACTGCAAATTTTACCCGATTTTACTCGTTAAAACGATTTGAAGGACATTGTATTGTCTTGTTAATATTTGTGCATTTATGAAATCTGGTATGGATTATATTCTATTCCTTAGGATATTTTAGACTCGTTTTGGTCATAAATTTCTTAAGGATATATACATTGTTTATGGTCTAGACTCAAGGATGTTATTAGGCTTGGGGTTAATTGAATACGAGTAGACCCATTTACTATAGTTCATATTTTGAACTGGCTATTATATATTACCTTATAGCCTATGATTGTTGATATTATTAAGTTCCTTGTGACTAAGAATTATGTGAGTAGGCTTATTGATGTGTGTGTGCATGGTGAATTACGGCCGGGTCAAATATATTACTCGGGTTTTCAAATCCCGTGGTGGAGAGGCCCGTGTGGCGTGATCATCATTAAGGCGGTTCAAATATATTACTCAGGTTTTAAAATCCCGTGGTGGAGAGGCCCGTTGTATATTAAACCGTGATCAGGTCAAATATATTACTCGAGTTATACTCGTGGTGGAGAGGCCCATATCACGTGTTTGGATGTGTAAGTCGTGACCGAGTCAAATATATTACTCGGGTTTGACTCATGGTGGAGAGGCTCGTGTCACGTGCTTATGTCTTACCGCGTCCGGGTCAAATATATTACTCGAGTCTTTACTCGTGGTGGAGAGGCCCGTGTACATGTGTTCGACCATGAATGTATTATTTTGTGATATTTATTTATTTGCTTATTATTCCCCCTATTGTTTTAGATCTATAACCTTTGAAATAAATTATGAATACTGTTTATGAAAACTTGAACTCACTCAGCTCTAGCTGACTTTGTGTGTATGTTAGATTGATTTTCAGGTTGAGAAGTAGGGAACTACCGCTTGGACGTGCTCGAGACTACCCGGACAGTTGAAGGCATATCTAGTTAGAGATTAATAACGCAAATTGTTTTCTTTACATTTATTACTTTAAACATTTAAATTTTGGTTTAGGGCACTCTTCTTGGTATTTGGAGATTTTGATATTTACTATTCCGCTGTTTATTACTCTGAATTGATTTTAATAAGATGAACTTGTTTGGTTTTAAATTTTTGAGAATTTTTGGATATGATGAACAACTGTAGGATTCCCGGGATTCAGGGTCTTACGAATTCTGATCAGGTCAAAAGTCAAAGACAAAGACTT
This sequence comes from Bidens hawaiensis, assembly GCF_021521415.1. Classification (NCBI taxonomy): domain Eukaryota; kingdom Viridiplantae; phylum Streptophyta; class Magnoliopsida; order Asterales; family Asteraceae; genus Bidens; species Bidens hawaiensis. The sequence continues at coordinate 33,259 of NW_027498498.1, forward strand.
ATAAAGTAATAGACTTTATCATATAATCCTTAGATGAAAAACAAAACTTGCTTACATTAAAAAAGCAAAACACATACAGTAACAATTCAGATTAAATAGCTAGAAGTTTTAATAATATAATATTCAAATTAAAATATTGCATAACAATAATAATCAAACTCATTAAAAACCACAAATCAAAAGATTCTCCACCTAATTGGTGAGCTCCATGATAGCGCTGATTATATCACTGTTGTGAGCCTTGAGAGCCTTAACCGCCTTGTGCGGAGTAACACTGGCTTGAGTCATCACAAGATCAATGTCAGGTGGCTCCACACCCGCCTCATCAACCTCCTCTTCGTCCTCATCAGCCTGAGCGGCGGTGGCGTGGAGCTGTGTGGTGGCCGCCGGAATCGGAGGTGGAGGGGCAGGTTTGTGTGGTGACGAGAGGCTATGGTGGAAGAGGGAGCTGTGTGTTTGAGAAGGGGCTGAATGAAATAAAAGATGGGAGGAGGCTAGAAGATATGTGAGAAGTGGTTGGTCCAAGTCTGCGTGAAAAAGAGGACGCGCGGATGTTTTTTAATGAAATGTCTTCCAAAAAAAACAGTCTGCTGACCTAAACGTCTGCGCATGGTCTACGCGGTGCAGATAAAAGAGGCCAGGAAGAGCTTTTCAGAAAAAACAAACACCCCCTAAGTGTCCATACTGCAACTTCAAGCAACCTGCATATGCATAGAAAATAGAGTTTGTCAACAACACATGTTGAGTGAGTTTATCACAAGTTTTGCAATAAAATAATGTTAATATAATAAATAAGAGAAATAAGCAAACGTAGTAAATGTGGTAATGAAATCAAACCATGAGCAAATAAGTTGTCGATTAAACCATTGCCAAGCGAATCGGGCACCGGTAAATCAACCATGAGCAAATAATAATAATAATAAGACCGTTGCCAAGCGAATCGGTCGTTGGTCAATAATATGAGAACCCAATACATGGGGATATGCGGGACCTCTCCGAACACGAATGCGCACATAAACAAGTAAGCACATATTAAGTATATTTGATTAATCACATACAATTACACGTTTGCTATTTTTGATATATATATATATATATATATGTATATATATATATATATGTATGTATAAAATAAGTTATACGCATCTGTCCCCAAAACACTGTGAAAATTGAGTAAAATAGGGGAATGATAAAACTCACCTTAGATTAAAGTCAAGTGATTAATAATTAAGATAAACGAACCAAAGATTAAGCGAGTCGTCCCCTACGCGTTGAACCAGATTAAGAACCTGAAACTTTTAGATATGATAATATAAGTAAAAACAAACTCGTGGCCGCTGGAATCAATCCAAACGGACGTTTAGAACTCAAGTTACGTTATATTTAAGATTTAAGCGAGCTGGTACTGACCAGAATCCGAACAGCGAGTCACAAGTCGGGTTTTGGACAGTAAACTTAAAATTTTTTTATGAGAATAAAAGTCTTCTGAACCGAACGTTGAATCCGACCAGAAGCATGAGAAAACGTAAAGTTAAACTTGTTGACTATTTTGCTATTTTGCCGTTTAACGGGTTTTAAGCAAATTGACCGGTCAACACCCTTCAACCGCTGAAACTGATTGAAGGTTAACAAGTAGGGAATATGTATGAATGATTCCTATGTTTATAACTTACCCAGAAAGTGAAAGGATCAAGAGAAACGAAGATTCAAAGATCCTAAAGCAAGCAAAGTCAACCATGTATGCACGTATCTTCAACAATAATGCGAAAACCAAAGAGCTTGATAAGGAACAGAGGATGGTGATGGCTGAGAATAGTGTATTATCATTTAGGGATGATTTGTGGTAGAGAAATAATGATATGTTAATATAGGATACACTAAATCAAACTAAATATGGTAACTTACTCGTTTAAGAAACCGAATGAGCCTTTAATGATCAAATCATTAAAATAACCAGAGGATTTCGTTCTTGGACAAGGGTTAAGGTATATAGACATGTATCTAGCCTTTGGGGGATTTCTTGGGGCTTAATTCACTCGATTATGTCCTAAAATAAGCGATTTATATGCCAAAAACGAACTAGAAAACAATTAACAAGTAAACGATCTGTGCAGACATGTCATGGCGGCACGCGGCGGGCATGGGGCTCCCCCACCCCACGGCGCTCCTGCCAAGGGTAGGATGTTTCATTTTTTTTGTCAATATTAGCCCTTGTATTTTCATAAATGTCCATTTCTTATTCATTTTTAAAGTTAAATCAAAACATGAACATATTTAAAACTTAAAGGGTATAAAGTGAAAATAATTTCTTAGTTACTTATAAATTCTTGATTTTAATTAATGATAAAGATCTAAAATGTTTCCGGGTCGAATTATATGCAAACAAATACGGGTTTGAAAAATTCGAGATGCTACAGTCTCCCCTACGTTAGGGAATTTCGTCCCGAAATTAAGGAAAACCAAAACATCATTGTTTTGAAAACAAATTAAACTTTTTATGGAAAATATCATAGCATAGAACTTCCAATAATCGAAGCAACACTCCACATGACAATCCGATAAGGGCACTTATATATAGGATGTACCAGCGGCGTATCCACAATGTCCTTATCATCTTAACATTTGTACCGTTACTCAAACTACTTTCGGTTCTAGATCATGACACACAATTGTACTTATTATGATTTTCATGCGAGGACTTGGATAATTATGTTCACGACCATAATAACTCTTATCTTTGGATGGATCGCATAATTCGTTTCATCATGTGGGTTATCAATCATTTAAAATAAAATTTTTAAGAGAAAACAATTGTTTTGATAATGTTTTATATATACTTCAAAAATTAATTAATACATGTTCAAGTTGAATTGTTAAAACCGTGTAATTTCTAAAACTTCTTTTGCTTTTAAAAGTACAATTTTCAAAATTTTAAAGAAAACAAATTTCGTGAAACAGATGTTATTAAGAGAACCGAGAATGAGGAAATGAGGTAGAGGTACAAGATCCTAATAGATTAACTTTGATAAAGGAAACTTTATTCATGAAATGAAATACTTAAATAGTTAAAATTGAAGTCATCTAATGTCGCAAATAACTAAAGAGTTGATATAATGCATAAACAAAAAGATAAGATAACTTAAGATAGGAATAACGAAAGCAACAAAAATCTTTAGAGTCTTCAAGCATCTTCAGTTACGGTTGATGTGTTTCACTTAACTTGAAGCACTTGAGGTAGTTGTATCCATAATAACTTGAGCAGTCGATGCAGGTGGATTGGGAATGGTTTGGGTAGGTTGAGCTCGAAAAGACGACACTAGTGAAGTTTGAGTGGTGTAAGCTTCGTAGACTTGCGCTTGCGGGTACGAGATTTGATAAATTTGAGTTAAGTAAGAGGGATCTTGGTTGACAGGAAGAGCTTGGAGAGTGTAAGACTGATAGGTTTGGACTTGATAAGCATTGGCGTAGTATAGTAGGGTGTCGTTCTAGTTTGAGATTGGCAAACACGGATTCGGTAAGGCACATATTGCGAAAATGACTAGGATCTCCACAATGGTAGCAAGCATGGGTACTAAGAACATCGGTTTGAGCATATGGGGTAGTAGTGGTTCTAGGGGTAGGCGGAACAGATCGTTGTGGAGCATCTTGAGTACCAGGCAGTATACGGCAAGTGTTAGCAAGGTGACCATAACAGTTGCATTGGGTGCAAATTCGGCACGAGGATTGGGTCGGATGATGATAGTTGCAAATGGAACATGATGGGTAAGGTTCGGAATAGGGTTTCTTGTTAGGAGTATTTTGGTTGGAGGGTTGAGAGTTGGTTTGGTTAGCAGCACAGTTTTGGTAGTTGTATTTACGTTTGTGGTGAGAAGAGTTGTCATTGCGCAGAATGGGTTCAGGTTCGGCCTTAGCATCGGTTGAGGATTTGGTTTTGGAGTTTTCAGAGGTAGGGTTAGAGTACGTACGAGGTAGGGTTCCATCTCCAACAGGGTCATCGGGATGTGAGGCAGCAAGAACAATAGCTTCCTTGAATTCCTCCAATGGCATACTCGTAGCAATCCCAAGCATAGCAACAGCAATTTCCTTAGTGATCCTAGCAGTCAAACGGTGATCACGGGCAGCCAACGGACAACGTTGATTACGACTATGATTTCCTAAGGAAGACATTCTACGAGGACCAAAAATGAAATCTTATGAGATGATGGGTAAGTTGTATGGATAAGTTGATGTGAGATAATTAAGGAGTGTACCTAAATAAAATTGTGCCAGTGATGACTCGAGGACGAGTCGGTATTTAAAATAATGTGAGAAATTTTTTTTTGGAGATATTTAATTTAATAAATAATGTTTATAAAAAATTCAAAAGTAAAATGTTATTGGGTTGGGCTTTCCATGGGCTTCCCAAGGTAGCTCGAGATCCCAAATAAAATAACAAAACATGTTCAATGAGTTGGGCTCCCATGAGCTTTCCATGGCAATTTGAATGGTCTAACTAAATAAAACAACATAAAGTTTGTGAATTGACCTCCCATGAGCATTCCATGTCATTTTGATGGCCCAATTCAAATAACGTGTAATAAACAATTGAGTTGTTCAGCCCATGAGCGTGTACATTTAACTGACCCAACTAATTAATGAATTATCAAAACAATGGAGTTGTTCAGACCATGAGTGTTACATGGCATTTAACCGACCCAACTAAATATCGTATCAACGAATCAAATATAAGTAGTTGGTGTATCACGGGAACCACCCCGGACGATACGTTCCAACCCAAAAATCAAATCGAAAATGGTTTAAGAAATGGATAGTTGGAGTGCCCATCAATTTCCATGGATTTTTCACCCAACTAAGCATTTAAAGTAATTTAAAAACACAATTTGGAAGTATAACCGTTTAGCCGGTTATGTTTACCACGCAACCGCTTAGCCGATTACAGGTACCACTTAAAGTTATGGTTGTACGAAATTTGTCATACCCCCATGCTTCAAGGTGAAAGAGCAAAAATAAAACACGGGAATTCTTAAAGAATTTCCCACAATAAAAGATAATCTACCAAAATAAAAGATTTAGAAAAATATTTTGAATGTGAGGCATAGCCTCGGAATTTGTGTGTGTGTGTGCAATACATAAATAAGATAAATACAACAAAATAATTAATCTAATTAAGCTGTAGACAATTAAATAGCACATAAGGCAGTTTAGATAAGCACGTATAGGGTTTCTAACATATATCTAGGAAAATTTCTAACGACCTATCTTATAACCTTCGGCTCTGATACCAATCTGTCGTACCCCAACCTAAGGCGGATATGCCAGGGCATGATCTGATTGCTCACAGCTCGAAGATACTATCATGAATATAAGTGATAATATCTAATTAATTATTTTATTCACAATATCCAAATACAACAAAGCTACTCAAGTAAATATAACAAGTTTAAATCCATGTTTGTCTTCATTATAACCCTAAGGTCTTTCTAAGTGTCCATACTTCAACTTCAAGGAACCTGCATATGCGTAAAAAACAGAGTTTGTCAACAACACATGTTGAGTGAGTTTATCACCAGTTTTGCAATAAAATAATGTTAATATAATAAGTAAGTGAAATAAGCAAAACGTAATAAATGCGGTAATGAAATCAAGCCATGAGCAAATAAGTTGTCGATTAAACCATTGCCAAGCGAATCGGGCGCCGGTAAATCAACCATGAGCACATAATAATAATAACATCGTTGCCAAGCGAATTGGGCGTTGGTCAATAATATGAGAACCCAATACATGGGGATATGAGGGAGCTCTCCGAACATGAATACGCACATAAACAAGTAAGCACATAACAAGTATATTTGACTAATCACACACAATTACACGTTTGCTATTTTTGATATATATATATATATATATATATATATATATAATATGATATGATATGATATATGCATATGTCCCCAAAACATTGTGAAAATTGAGTAAAATAGGGGAACTCACCTTAGATTAAAGGCAAGTGATTAATAATTAAGATAAGCTAACTAAAGATTAGGCGAGTCATCCACTACGCGTCGAACAAGATTAATGATCAGAACCTGAAACTTTGAGATATGATAATATAAGTAAAAACGAACTTCTGGCCACTAGAATCAATCCAAAAGGACGTTTAAGTTACGTTATATTTAAAATTTAAGCGAGCTGGTACTAACCAGAATCCGAACAGTGAGTCGGAAGTTGGGTTTTGGTCAGTAACCTTAAAATTTCGTTATGAGAATAAAAGTCTTCTGGACAGAATGTTGAATCTAACCAGAAGCATGAGAAAATGTAAAGTCAAACTTGTTGACTGTTTTGCCCTTTAACGGGTTTTAAGCAAATTGACCAGTCAACACCCTTTAACCACTGAAATTGATTGAAGGTTATTGACTAGGGAATATGTATGAACAATTCCTATGTTTACAACTTACCCGAAAAGTGAAAGGATCAAGAGAAACAAAGAGTTAAAGATCCTAAAGCGAGCAAAGTCAACCATGTATGCGCGTATCTTCAACAAAAATGTGAAAACCGAAGAGTTTGATGAGGAACAGAGGATGGTGACGGCTGAGAATAGTGTATTAGGGTTTAGGGATGATTTATGGCAGAGAAATAATGATATGTTTATATAGGATACACTAAATCAAACTAAATATGGTAACTTACTCGTTTAAGAAACCGAATGAGCCTTTAATGATCAAATCATTAAAATAACCAGAGGATTTCGTTCTTGGACAAGGGTTCAGGTATATAGACATGTATCTAGCCTTGGGGGATTTCTTGGGGCTTAATTCACTCGATTATGTCCTAAAATAAGCGATTTATATGCCAAAAACGAACTAGGAAACAATTAACAAGTAAACGATCTGTGCAGACATGTCATGGCGGCGCGCGGCGGGCATGGGGCTCCCCCACCGCACGGCACTCCGGCCGTGTAGGATGTTTCATATGTTGTCAATATTAACCCTTGTATTTTCATAAATGTCCATTTCTTGTTCGTTTTTAAAGTTAAATCAAAACATTACATATTTCAAACTTAAAGGGTATAAAGTGAAAATAATTTCTTAGGTACTTATAAATTCTTGATTTTAATTAATGATAAAGATCTAAAATGTTTTCGGGTCAAATTATACGCAAACGAATACGGGTTTGAAAAATTTTAGATGTTACAGCGCGGCCAAGAAGGGTGGGATGGCCACGCGGCGCACCACACACCTTCACAGATTCCTTTGTTTACATTACTTCCTAGTTCGTTTTTAGTGCAAATTAGGTTATTTTTGGACCAAATCACTTGTTTAAAGCCCCAAGAAAACTAACCTAGACTTGGTACACGTCCACATTCATTAACCCTTTCAACAAGAATGAAATTTGATGAGTTTTCAGTTGATTAAGTCATTAAAACAATATTCGGTTACTTAATCGAGCTTTTTAACAAAAATTAACTTATGCTTACCTATTCTATATAAAAAAGGCATAAATCATCTTCCAAGTTCTTTCCTAAACCCTAATAATATCTCTCTCAGCCGTCACCATCATTAAACACCCGATTTCACCTTCGGTTTTGCTATATTACTCAAAGTTACAAGTGTTTGGTTTGGCTTTCAAGCATTCTCAACCTTTGACTCCGTTTTCTCGTTGATTCAAGTAGTTTCCGGGTAAGTTGTTTGCTGAAAGTTGTTCTTTATTACTCATTAGTCAATATCCCTCAATCAATTTTTGAGATTGAGGGGAATTGACGGGTCAATTTGACTCCAACCCGTTTAAGGGCATATTGGTTAACAACTTTGAACAATCGTTTTCTATTAATTGTGGTTAGAGCCGACTTTCGGTCCAGAAGACTTTTATTTTGGGAAAACACTATAGAATAGTAACCAAGTTTCAAGTTTGTTCCAATTAAGTCACTCAACTTTCAGTTTGTCTCAATTAGGTCACTTAAATTTCAATTTCTGTTGTAAAACGAGAGGGGCAAATACTATATCATCGTAAGTAATACATTTATTGATAAAAAGTAGAAAAATGTTGGTTTTGACGACGTTTAAGTTATTTATAAACATAAAATATAAAGGTAAAAACATAGTATTAGAACATTTATTGAAAGTTAAGTGACCTAATTGAGCTAAAATTGAAAGTTGAATGACCTAATTGAGACACATTGAAAGTTGAGTGACTTAATTGAGACAAAATTGAAAGTTTAGTGACCTAATTGAGAGAAAATAAAATATGAGTGGGTTAATTGGAACAAAATTGAAACTTAGTTACTATTCTATGAAGTTGTCCCCTTTTATTTTTGTTTCGAGATTTTAAGGCTGCTGACCAAAACCCAACTTCCGACTCGCGTTCGGATTCCGGTCAGTACCAACTCGCTTAAACGTTAAATATCTCATAACTGGAGTTTTAGACATCCCTTTGGATCGATTCCAGCGGCTATGTTCTCGGTTTTAATCATAGTTTATTATATCTAAGTTTCAGGTATGTTCGGTTTATCTCAGTTAGCAATTTAAATGACAGTTTGTTCGTTTAATCGTGTTTTTATTCTTATTTCTCGCACACTCACCTAAGTAATAAGGTGAGATATCATTCCCCTTTTATCTTACTATTTTCAAACGTTTTAGGGACATATGCGTATCTAATTCATATTTTTATATCACATATATACACAAACTCGCAAACGTAAATATTGCGCGTATTTCAATTAAATGCTAATTGCTACTTGTTTAAGTGTTTATTTTATCGCATTCGGAGATGTCCATCATAATCACATTAAAGTATGATCATATGCCGTCTTAGTAGCCAAAGCCCGATTCGGGGTGATGGTCAACCGACAATCACATTTATAAATGCTATTCATAGTAGCCAATGCTCAATTCGCAAGGCGACGGTCAATTGGCAATCACATTTGTATGCTATTCATAGTAGCCAATGCCCAATTCACAAGGCAACGGTCAACTGACACAACTATTTGCTCATGGTTTGGTTTGATTGATTTATATTCACATTATTTTGTTTGCTCATTTATCAGTTGTTATATATATATAATTATTAGCGTCAAAGCTGATGATTATCTCACACAACATGTCTGTTGACAAATCTCTGTTTATTTTGTACGCATATGCAGGTTATCAGTTGATTGAAGTTAAGGTGAAGAACACGTAGAGAGATTTTAGACATTAAAAATAAATAATATTTGAACGTTATTTTGTTTTGGATTATCATTGTTATGTTTGAAACTTATGCACATATTTGTAATTTGAAATAAACAAATTAAATAGATATTGTCATATTTTATATTGTATGATAGTATCTTGTGAGCTGTGAACCACGGTTCGCACCCCCGCATTTCCGCCTTTGGTTGGGGTGTGACAAAGGGTGTAGAGAATGCCTTGAGCTTGGGAGCTGTGAACTACGGTTCGCACCCAAGCATCTCATGCAAAAATGTCCATTGGTTGCTTCTGAATTAAAGTAAAACCTTTAATTTAAACAAAATAATTAAAATGATTAAAAGAAATTTGAACAAAAATATGTTTTATAGTTGGTAAAATATTTATGGGAAATCTTGGTTGTTTTTTGGCAACTTTGATCCTTGCAGTTCATTTTAAATCGTTTTGAGCACAAAAGAAGCGCTTTAACCACCATTAAAGACTTTGGAATGAAACGAAATGGATGAAACATAATTATAACATAAAATTCATTGTTTTATTAATATCCAATGATCCAAAAACCAAAACGGGTCGGGTTTACAATACAAAAACAAGTACAAATGCGGGCCAAAAATGACGAATGTCACATACCCAGCACGTTGTGTCGAGCTGATGGTATCGTCACTTGTATAACTTATGATAAAAAAACATATTTAAAACGTCTAGTCGGTTGGTAACATATGCGCGGTTCGGCTGCACGTGAATTCAATTGGTATTCAGAATATTCCAGCAATCCGGCGCACTAACCAACGATCGGTGCTTGGTGCATGTGTGTTAGGGCTTGGTCTAATGTGACACAGATCAAAGACAAAATAAACAGAGAAGATAATTTTTGATGAAATTTTGAAAGATTATTGCTCAAACTATTATACAAAGCCACAAATGATGAAATTATTTGTTTACCTATCAATATTATAAAAAATCGACCCTAGATATACGCATAGATTACACTTAGAAATATAGTTCGGTTGAAGGCACATAGTTTGTTTAAATTCTACAATCTTTTATAAGTACCAAGAAATTTGTTATAGATGAATATGTTTGGTTCATCATAACCTCATAGTTTTGCTTGTGGGCTTTTCAACCACTAAGATATTATTTTCTATGTATTGATAAGCATTTGAGTTTTACTTTAAAAATAACTTCTAGACACGTGTGTGGAGCATGTAGCTTTTGTACCTATGAGTCGGGAATAAATCAATTGTTAATATATATGATTGGATTGATTGCATAATCCTGCATGAAGGTTTTACGACAGGAAGCAATGCTTTATAATCTTTTTTTTAATCTATCCCTCAGGTTTTAAAATCAGATGACATGGCAAGTAATTTATAAAAAAATAATATAATATTAAGCCTGAAACAAATTATAAATTTTGAAAACTGGATATGATTCGTCGGGCCTGCTAATATGGCATGTTACATGTTAACCGAATGATATATAGTATGTTCCTAAGAGCACTGTTAGAAGCAATCAACCGTTTTTAAGGGGACATTTTGGAGGTTAAGTGATATACTCCATAATCAAAAAGGCTAAGACTTTAAATCTATAAGGTGTGACTATCATGTATTTATCCTAAAGAAATCTAGAAGTTGTTCAAAGAGAAAATATAACTAGGAAAAGAAAAAGAAAAAAAAAACTACCAATCAAGACTTATTTAACAAGAAACATTGAAAACGAGTAAAGAAAATGATAAAATTTGATTAGTCAACCAATGGAATGTTCTAGTTATGCTTGTTTACCACACAAAGATTTATATATAAATACCATCCATACCCACACATGTTATATCAATATCTATCATCAACAAACACAACTTTAGAATTGTTAATCAAAATAAATCCTCTCATGCACTTACAAATGGCAATAAACGATCTCGCTCGCGGCACAGAATCTACACAATATTTTCCTCAAACTTCTATGCACGACTCCACATTCGAAACCATGCCTGCTTTTACATTGGACGATGACACGTATATGAATGAAGAAAACGATCAAAATGAGATGGACAATGACATAATCGGTGCACTTAAGGAATGCTTAGAGGAAATTGATATCAAAGTGAAAGAACTGTTCAAGAAAATTGTTTCAAACGAGTACATTGAAATGCCGTTAGGAAAACTTGCACGAGAAGCAATCGGGGAAGCAGGAGCTAAGGACTTTTTGGGAAAGATTGTGACAAAAGTAATCAACAAGATGAAAGCTCAAGGATCTGAAGATGTTGTAGTCGGTAATAGAGGTATAAGTATAGACGATGAATTGAGTCAGAAACTTGAGCGTTTTAAAGTCAAGACCGTGAATATTGGTGGCGACGTTGTTAAAGAAGATAACAAGAAGTGAATCTCTTCTCTTCAAGTTCATACAAAATAACTTATGCTCTTTAATCTGTTGAATGCATTCATATAGAATGTCTTCTAACATGTAAATGTTGGTCATAAAAGCCTAAATCTTACTTTGGAGCTGGTACATGTAAATTGTATTCATAATTCTATAAATGTAAACTATATTTTCATTTAGCTTCTTTTAATTTGATAATGTTGTCTTAATCTCTTATCTCTCAAGTTGTACAAAGATATCTGTACTTCATCTATAAGATCTTGAAATAAAGTGTAGTACAAAAATAAATGTAGTTTATTTGTAGTTTATCTTTATGGCATTAACTTTTAGATTGTTATATTGTTATGACCTATTGTGACTATGAATAGGCTAAAGACTTATAAAGATGCACTAAGGTTAAACTAGTTACAAGTTAACAAATGTAAAACAACTTTTAACAAATTAAAAAACTAACACAACTTGATGAATGATTGATCATGGTTATAAATATTGATATTAATAGTAACTTTTATTATAGTTATGCACAGAGCATTCAGTTTACAAAGAATAGTCAACTCAATTGACAACACAATTTTGACTTGATATAAGAAAATATCATCTTCCCATTTGAATAATATATGAAATCCAATGATGCTTATGTGGAGCTACAAAACTTACAAGTCATGAATCAAAATTTTTTTTAATCAAACCATTTTCCTCTCTCCTGGCATTCTATCTTTACTGCTAAACTAAAGGACGGGTCCGACAGAACGCAAAGTTAATGCTTCGTCCGGTTGGCACAAACCCATTGCCTGCGTGTCTCAAAGTCATCTCCGATCACAGTCGGTAAGTGCCAGCTGCCTTGTTCCGACTCCTGCAATCGCATACCATTCGTTTTGTAATGAGTAATCATATAAATATAACCAAAAAAAAGAAGAAAAACATATTGTCTGAACATGATTCTGCTATTTAAAGCTGAAATATATTAAATAATTAGATGTTTGTGTTAAACATTTTGTTTATTATTATTTAAGGAATTAATAGACAACATAACTAAAAGATGTTTTTTTCTTGTGAAAAGACAAATGGCTTCATGCAATAGGAGTAAAGGTGTCAAATTTGAAATTTAAGAGTAAGGGATAATTGCATGTACTTTTTTCAAAACTTTGGTATAATATCATATTTATTATTTACCCGACAAAAAATCAGAATATCGAATATACCTGCTTTTTAATTTATGACATTTATACCTTCTCTTAAAAATTTCAATGTCATATAAGAGTAGGGTTGTTAAAAAGCTTGTGGCTCACTCAAAACTGGCTCGTTTGTAAACGAACCAAGCCCGAGCCAAGGTAGCTGACTCATTGGCTCGCTCATCTGGCTCGTTTAAATTATAGCCCAAATTTTAAGAAATATAAATTATATAAACCAAACTATGGCCCAACGTCTACATCAGACAAGTATTATGCACTGAACTTGAATTATAATATTTTGTAGTTTATAAAGTTTTTGATTTACATGTATGTTAATAAGCTACTTTTTGTTTTTATATATATATCAATATGCGTAATAAATGCAACATCTAAAAAATAGAAAAGTCGACTCAAGCATTTTACAGGCCGAGCTCAAGGTGAACATTTCAGCTCGTTAAGATAAACGAGCTGAGCTGAGCAGGTACGTTTAACATGGAGCCCAAGTCCAAACTGGCTCGGTTAGTCAGTTCGTTTACAATCCTACACAAAAATCTTGGGGTTTATGGACAGAGACAAGGGTATACTGGTCATATTGTAAATAACATTTAACAAAATGGGTAAATATGAAACTGTAAGTATTCTGAATAGGTATATTTAATATTAACTTTTCTAGTTAGGTAAATATGAAATTACACAAGTTTTCAGGGGAAGATACGAAATTAGATAAAAACATTTATTGCTATAAGATAATCAATTGTGTCACAGCTAAAGTAAAAGCAATTCTCGAAAACTAATTATTCAATTCTCGAAAACTAATTAAGTGACCACTAAATGATCAGAAACACGGCACGTTTATCCAAGATACAACCAATTATTATCAGTTCCAAAACTCAAATTTGTGAGAGTAAAAACGAACCTGAATAACAATCGAGTATGGTGGAGGCATGTGAAACTTAAGCCCATCTCTTGTGACCGACAATCGAACCTGCAAACAAACGTGATACAGATTGTTAAAATCAGCAGAAGCTACATAAAAACAACTACTGGTAACATATAAAAAAAACGAAACTAACCGTTTGCAAAAGAAAAGAAAAGGAAATCTTACCTGATGCTTTTCTTTCCATCTTGGGAAGAAACTCGTGCCGAGCAACTCAAACAAATGATCTCGCATCTCATCATTTGTCACAAGCAAACACTTGCTACTTATTGCGGCATATAACCAATACCTTAAAAAATTATCCAACTATCAACTAACTCATTTGTATATAAACGAATAAAAGTTACCGAGCTTCAAAAAATTATAATTTTTACCAATCATCATTTGATCCTTGTGGTGTGACATAAAGCGCCCCGGATTCTTTCCAATATTGCAATGTAGATTTATTCTTTTGACTCCCGATGTTTTGACCTTTCACACGCCCACTATGCAGAATTACTAATGGTAACTTATTTGTTGGACTCAGTCTACGCGCTATGTTCACTGCAGATTGAAGCTACAAAGGATAAAATAATTATTACGTTAACGTATGTACTTGGTAACTTTGTTAATAATAATGTAAACAATCAACCCATTTTGTTTAATATGAACCTGATTGAAGACAAAATAATTCTGCGTGATATGACCCACATTTGCACCATCTACAACAGCATCAAAAGGGCCGTGCTTTTCAAGCCATTCCTGCATGAGTTTGCTTAAATGATTACAGTTGGTAGCAGCATAAGTTAGTTTATAGGGCGTGTTTGAAAGTGTGTTATATAATAAATTATTAGATTACTGCGCCTTCAAAGTGTGTTAGTCAATTTTCAGTAGGGGCGTGGATGAAACCGATGGTTTGGTTTTATGTTTTCTCAAAAATCAAACTTTCAATTCGATCTCGGTTTAGCATGCAATTAAAATAAAATAAATAAATAAAACAGAACCAAACTGAATTTAAGGACTTCCATTTTTAAGTTTGAAATTTAAGTAATTTATAAAAATAAATAGTGTGACCCAAATATTTTTTATAGTAATCAATTAATTATTAATTAACAAAACAATTTATGTCCAAATTCATTATCCGGGCCAATCTTTTTTCAACCCAAAAACTTCAAGCCCAATGGCAAAACCGAAAAAGCCGAAACCAAACTGTTTTCAAAAACTCAAAAATCGAAACTAAGGTTTTGGTTCGGTTTGAGCCAAAAACCGACCCATACGAACCCTAATTTGTAGTATTTTAACAAAAGGATTCTGATTCTAATTTTAATAATCTGATTATTGTGCAGCACAACTGTTCATTGTTGTTTGGTGACAATATTCTTGAAATGTTTATATGGAATTATATAGAATGACTTTCTTAAAAAATGCTAATTAACAACTTTTATAAAATTTTTAATAATTCGATGTAAGAAAAAATAAACTCTCATATTTGAAGTTATTAACTTTAAGAAGAAATAACAAAGTGCTGTAATAATTTTATCTAATGGTCTCTTAAAAAATCAAAATAACAACACAGATTATCTAATTATTACAACTTCAATTTGCCATAGCACATGACATCCAAACACCCTGTAACAGAACGAGGTCATGTACTATGAAAACCATAACCAGAAACGCGCGATTAAATACCTGAAACTGCAAAAATTCGGCCCGTGCCTCGCGCTGGCAAGCCAAAGTACTCAAAGATTTAGCAAAATTCTCCGTCTCCAACGGATCAATATCAACACAAACAAGCCTCTCACCACACGTCTTACAAACACCCGTTTCATCCATTTCCGTCCTCGTCACGTTCCACTTCCCGTTCCCGAGCCAACCTTGCCCATGCCACCCACCGCCGCCTTTCACCACCTCCTCCTTAACCTTCCCGACATCCCAATTCACCACCCCGACACCCGCTGCAACATCCGACCTAAACCAATCCTTAATCAATCCCGCCGTATCCTCACTCACTTGCCTCACACTCGCCCGTAACCTCTGCAACATTTCATAAACCTTATCTGTCCGGCTCGACTCAAAACTAACCCGTAACAGCATCGCTAGCTCCGCCTCTTCGGCCGCAACACCGTTCTCAATCATGTAACGATCAACCTCGTACGCTTTATCAGCCAACCCCTTTTTACAAAACCCTAATAAAGCCGGCACGTAAGATCTTAATTTCGGCGAAATCCCACATCCCTCTTTCATTCTTTTGACCAAATCAAATGCCAGTTCCGGGTCTTGTTTTGCAGCGGCTAATCTAGCCATAGTAGTAAAAGTTGCTTCATTTGGCACAACTTTATTAACAATATTCATTTGTTTGTATATATCAAAGCCTCTTTTTAAGCCTAAGTCAGTACTATCAGAAGAACACAAGTACAATAACTTATTGTAATGTTCGACATTAAGTGGGACATTATTAATCAAAGCTTCATCGTACAAGCGAAGTGCTTCTTGGATATTATTGTCTTTGGAACAGCGGCCGAGGAGGAATAAGAGCTTACCGGATGGGGATTCACGGCGGGCTCGTTTCTCTGCTTTGCCGCTCATTTGTTGACGGCTGACGGCGGTGGAGAAGTGGTAGGTGGGTTTGTGGGGGTTTAAGGGTTTAAGGGAGCAGTTGAAGAATAAAGATGGGGTTTTGGTGGCGAAGAGGGTTTTGAGGGTTAGATTGAAGGTGGGTTTCAAGAGCATTGTGGTGGTCGTGGGGGGGTTAAGGAGACATGAGGCATCGAGGATTGAGGAAGGTGTTTGATGGTTCAAGGAACCATTTTCATGTGTTCTTTTATGTAGATTAAGTTTTATATTTTATTGGGAGACCCGAATTCATTTTTGTTTAATTTTCAAATTAGCATAAATAATTATTTGTTTATTTTTAAATTATAAAAATTTAGTCATTTATCAATTTAGATTTTTATAAAAATATTTATAGAATTATTTACTGGTTTATTAATTTATAAAAATTTATTTTATATGCTATATTTAGCCTGAAAATCGTCCGTTTATACCAAATGATTTCCGAAAAAATTCCCGAGTGATCCAAATACTTCCCAAAACAACCTGTAAATATTCCAGAAGTTAACAATCTTGCCAAATACCCTTTTTGAGCCAAAAACGACTATGAAAACTCTAATAAACGCGAATCCACAAAACATACCTAGGGTTTTCAAAATGACCCCAAATTACATATATGATCATATTATACCAAATCTGAGTTTCCAAAAAATTTCATAATTTTTCAAGTAATTTAAGTATTTTTCCCAAATAAACGTTCCAATTCGGTAATAAATTCGCCAAATATTCTCAGATGGTCGAAATATTATCAAATTTGGACAGGGACTCACTCATATGGTCCCTGATTTCCCTGAAAAATTTGATAACCTAAAAATATGCACATCATAATCGAATCCTAAACAGCCTGTAATCGAGCAATTCAGCATTACCTTTGGACAGGGACTCACTCATATGGTCCCTGATTTCCCTGCAAAATTTGATAACCTAAAAATATGCACATCATAATCGAATCCTAAATAGCCCGTAATCGAGCAATTCAGCATTACCTTTGCGGTTTTCGCCCGTTTTCGCTCTCTTAATCTAATTTCCGGGTTCTTGTACTTCTAATAAGCTAAGTACAGGTCCTATATCACAAACCAAGCATATTTCATCAATATGGCAGCCTTGGAACTTAAGGTTTCGGCTAGGGCATTAAACCAAACCTTTGAACCGTAAAAATGCCGTTTAAACCCTTTAATCCGTGTTTATGGTCAAAAAAACTATCAAACCAGGTTTCTAACCATGTGTATAATCAAACCATGTTTTTGAATAATTTTTAGGATTTTCATATGGTTAGAAGTGATTTTTGGTAATCAAACTATGTTTATATGTAGTTAAGCTTGATTAAAACAAATTAAAATGAATAAAAATGATGAATTTCACCTTAACTTCTTGTAGTCTGCTGAAGAACAAAAAAGAATCCAGGTTTTTATCAAAAACAAGTTGTAAAAATATCTTTAGACATAATACAAAAAATTGAAAGCTTAAGGTGGGGGGGGGGGGGATCTCCCTAGCGGCCGGAAGTCAATGGGCCTCTCCCTTGGCCCAATTTTGGCCCATTTTCTCGATTTGCACGCTCCGAACATGAAATTCCGAGTCCAAATTTATTTTGGGTTCATTTTTTGACGTGAAAAATATATCGGGTACGACAAACAGTGCGAAAACGAGTGTTTTTCGGCCATTTTTGTGTAAATTTATAAAAATATATTATTTGTTTGTAAAAATCGAAAATATTTTCATGAATCGCTTAAAACATTCCCACTAAGTGTTTTGTAAATCTTTTTCGGCTTAACGGATGATACAATGCTTGTTTTGTAACTCTCTTTCGCGTTTAAATCCATAGCGGGTAGTTAAATGAGCATGTTTTTGTTTAACTGGTTTGCTATCGATCTAAGGCCATAATACTAATATGTTGGCTTATATTCAACGTATATCGCTTATAGATGCCCCCGACTTATCTAGGTTATAATCAGATCCGTTTGGTTATCCGTTCGTTTGTTATGCAATAAGCGGTTAAACACTTATTCGATTTGTGAAAACTGAGGTGTATCCGGTTTTGTCACGAATGTCACATTCCCCCCCTGTTAATAAATTTCATCTCTGAAATACAATATACCAATTATACGTTCCTTAGGGACAAACAGGAGTATTTGTTTTCGTTTTCAAACATATTTGTTTCTCCATTGTGGATTTTATCGAACTTTGATCAATGGAATTCCGTTGAGTCGTAACTATTTGATTTTTCCGTCTATTATTTATACCGGTTCCTTATAATTTTAGTTATGAATAAATTTTCAAATGGTACTATCTCTGCCTCGCCAATAAGGCACTTGTTTGTTTCAGTATATAAGAAATTGTCAGTAGAACTAAAATAGAGTGTGAACTTGATTCTGGAGATAGTTTATTCAATATGCTACGGGATTAATTTTTTAGGCAACCTCATACAGTACTATGTATGTTGATGTCAACTTATCAGTTTCCTCAACTCGAATAACACTTTTCAAAGGTCAACAATTCATTACGTACATCGGTATAGTTTCTTTGTCAGTCTCAGGCGGCTTTCAGTTTGTTTTTGAATCTTACGAGCTTAATAGGTGGTTTCCGGAATCAAATCAGATTTTGTATTTTGAGTTTTTCCAACTTTCAATCTAATAAAGTATCGATTCATGTTCTTGCTCGTATCATATCAGTTACAGTGCCGCTCGTATAATATTATGATAACTATTAGTATACGAGGACTAGACCAGTGTAAAATGCTGGTCCTATATTTCACTAAGGTTTAATATACAGGCGCAAGGTAATTCTTCCAGTGTGTATAGTTCGTCCAGATCGATCGCTGGTTTGGGAATGATAGGTCGTGCTTAAACCGATTCGTTTTCTTAATAAGAGGTGAAATGACTATCTTAGTCTGAAGTAATCGAAATAGACATATATGTCGAGATATTGTTTTGTTAACATAATGGTAGGCGCACCTTTCAGTCGTGTAGTTGTTATAGATAGGGAGAGAGTGTGCAAATTAAGTTAGTTGGTCAACTAGTACTCAGACTACATTGTGTTCTCGGGATGATTTATGAAAGGGTGTTATGAAGCTCATAGTAATCTGTTCCCACTTTCACTAGGTGTTTCCACTTGTTATAACACTACCAAGGGTTTTTGATATTCTACCTTAATTCTAGCACGAGTAAGGCATTTACTGACCTATGTAGTTACATCTTTCTTCATATCGGCCCACCATTAACATTCCTTTAATTTTTTATACTTCTTATCAATTCCTGAATGATTAGAATATCTGGACTTATGTGATTTGCCCATGATCAAGCCTCGTAACTTACCAAGAGTTGGAATCCAGACTCGGTTTGTTCGAGGTATAGAATTTCATCGGTTTTCCTTTTCACAGTTCTTCTCGTCCCCGTACAAGATTTTGTTTTCTACATGTTATGCTCTTAGGCCTTTCTTTTAGGTGATATGAATATGCCCAATAAGGTTTGTTTAAACAGTCGTTTCAAATGCCTGTACTTTCCAATGTTTAACTTTATCCCTTCATCTTAAGGCATTGGTTTTCTCAATTACAATTGTTCCACGACTCTACTCGTCTTCCTTACCCCATATTCAGTTTTGTTAGATCAATTGCAGGTCATAGTCTTTTGTAATTCATGTAATTTGTGAATTTGATGGCATATAAGTAGTATTCCCATGCTTTAGGTGCAAAAGCAATCGTCCTATATTTCGGGTCAAGGATAGTACTTTTTATTTTTATTATATATATATATATATTTATTATTATTATTTGTTAGAGAGCGTATGTTATAACCTTGTTTCTCTGTATTAGTACACATCCTAAATCCTTTCGGGATGTATCACAATAGATTATAAGATCATCAGTCCCTCCTAGGAGACTTAACATAGGGGTTTGACAAAGTTTTTGTTTTAACGATTAAAATCCATTTCTTGTTCTCCTTCCCAATCATAAATTCGGTTTTCTTGGGTTGAAAGGGATAAAGATTGGGCTATACTGGAAAGTTTACAATGAAGCGCCGATAATACTCAGCTAGTTCCAAAATTTGGTGAATTTCTCTTGGTAATTCTGGTGTTTGCCAGATTTGGCTAGGGTATATGTGAATTTCGTGTTAACTAATAATGTGTTCTAAGAATCGTACTCCTTGTAGCCAAAATTCTCCATTGGACAACTTGATTTACAATTTTTCTGTCTCAACATCACCAAGATTGTTTATAAATGTTGCTCGTGTTTCTTCTTGGTTTTCGAATATATCAGAAGGTCATCAATAACGTTATAATGAATTTGTCGAGGTACGATTTACTAACTCGGTTAGTGAGATGCATGAAAACTACAGGTGCATTAGTTAGTCCGAAAGGAATAACCAAGGGTTCATAGTGACCGTCCCGAGCTCGAAACGTCGTTTTAGAAGCATCTTCCTTTTGGATATTAACTTGAAGATAGCCGGATCGGAGATCAATTTTTGAGAAGTAATTCGCCCCTTCGAGTTGATTGAACCATTCGCCTAATTATGGGAGGGGATATTGGTTTTTGATGGCAATTTGTGTAGTTTCCAGTAATCAACGCACATCCTAAACTTTCATCCTTCTTCTTTACCAATAACACCGGTGCTCACCAATGATGATAGCTAGGTCTCATAAAGCCATTATCTAACAATTCTTGTAGATGGCTAAATAATTCTTATATTTCGGAGAGTGTCAGACGATAAAGTGTCTTGGGTAATAGGAATTGCTCCTAGGATTAGGTTAGTTCGGAATTCGACTTGTCGGATAGTGGTATTCTGGGTAGTTCATCAAGAAAGACATTAGAGTATTCAACTACTACAAGGATATCTCCTATATGTTTCATCAGGGTTTTTATGGTTACGTTATCCAGAATTGCCATACACCCTTGGCGTACGAGCTTTAAGATGAGAAACGAGAGATGATATTGCACCAAACTTCTCTCCTTGTATCATAATTACTTTATCATCCAAGAGAGGAATTTTAACTATTTAGTCATTATACACGATTTCCGCCTTGTATTTAGCTAACCCGTCCATACTGGCAATTACATCGATGCTTCCCAATTATACCGGGAGTAGGTCAATAAAATGGTTAGTTGTGTAGGAAAATAGGATAGTTTTGGAGTATTTGGTAAACAGTTCTAGGTTCACCGTTAGTGAAATCTATAGCATAAGGATTTATAAGTTCACTAACCGGTACATTTCTCGGGGACAAGAAGTTAGTGGGAATAAGACTTCTATCGGTACCTATATTATATGAATTTGAAGCATATTAATCAGGAATTACATATGTACCTTTCACCACATCTAAGTCTTGATGTGTTTTATCAAGTCCTATCATTAATCGCGGCCTCTAGCCGAGTTAGACGTCAATGTTCGTTCTTGGTTTAACTTGGAACAGTTCCTTTTGAAGCATTTCGTACTTCCACACTCAAAGCGAGCATGAAGGTTTGTCATAGGTTGTGCGCGAATTGATTGTGATTGGGGTAACTGAGAAGGGTGAGCTTAGAACGATCTGTTTATAGCACTTATAATGGTTCCACAACTACAAGTATATTATCCAATCTTCTAGTTTTTGTAACGTATCTTTATTCAACATTCCTTTATAATGATTACATAACCACACCTTGGCGAAGTTTCATGGTATATTTTTCGTTCAGAACTAAAGATAATCGACGTATCGTTTTGAGTTGTAGAGCGCACACGTTTAATTTGTTATAATTATTGTACCCCTGTTTACTGATTAATTCATTTTGTACGAGATTATTTTTCCTGAGTTTTCTCAAAACACTATTTCTGACCAAATCAAAAGCTAGCACACCGGCTCGTATCACGACATTTTTAAAGATTTAGTGGTAAACTGAATTAATTCAAGTTCCTACTTCTAGGGCTACTAACCCTGGCATCAGTCGAATTAGATCGTTAAAATGGTTTGTGTATCCCAATTAGTCCGCACCTTTCATTTTCAGTTTCCCGGGTTCGTATTCTAATTTCTAGATTTAATTCCTTGGACGAAAATGTTTAAATAAAAGGGGTTTTAAGTTTTGTCCAAGTCATACGGTTGGTTGCCTCTTGTTCCCGAATTTGTACAATCGTTATTTATCACATATGTTATGAGCAATTTCTAGTATTGATAATAGTTCTATCGCTTTGATTCATTTTACTAACCCATTTAATCTTTTAGTACCACTAAAATTTATGATTTTCACAAGACATGTTGTTTAAACGAGTATTCCCGTTGTGAAGGATCACGGTTGTTATGACCAGCATTCGTGTTCGGTAAGAGATTTTTATTGCCAATGACATTTAGTGGGGGAAATTATCATTATTGGTAGTAGCATTAGTGTTCAGTGGGAGAGTATTATTCTTGACAATGTTCGTATTTATCAAGAATTTACCATTTGTAACGGGATTAGTATTGGGCGGCGAAATAATATTTGCGGTCGTATTAGTGTTTGGCATTTGATTTGTATTTATTATCGTATTAATGCTGGCAATGAATCGCGCTGCTATTGTAAGGGTTACTATCTACAGTTGCCGAACAATCACCTCGGCCACAACTGCCTCAAATCACGTGTTTGTTTTCTTGAGGGCCATCTTATAATGATAAACAACTATACTTCACTTAATAGTAATTCCCCCTATACTCATCGCACAGGGAATTACATTAGCTAATAGTCATATATTTCAGATAGCACATAGTATCACACACATCGAATCCTGTATCCATATACCAAGGATAGTACATAGATTTAGCTTAATAAGGCCATTGTTTGCATGTATATATCGAAAGTTGTCACCTAGTGACAAGTAATTTTAACCCTGTAAGGGTCATTTGTAAAAAGATCCAAATCGTCCTCCATATCAACATAGCACACTATCATATGCTTGCATGGAGTATCAAAACTATACGCAACGTTACGATACTATCCTTGTCTATCCGAGTACACATTATAATAATCATGAATAGTTCACAACCTGCACAACAATTATTCCGATATAATCCCACCATTGGGTAGCTGTTTTATCCTGCCTTTCTCGTGAGTAGACATTTGTCCGTTATGAGTTTAAACAGTATGCTATAATCGGGAGGCATTTGTATACTCACCTTGACCTTTAGATGCTATTAAATGTAACTATAGAATATTCTTTCATTAGGTCGTTCGGTACCCGCAAGCATGCTGAGTCTACTAAAAGTGGTGATTTATTAGTTGGGAGTAAGTATGTTCTCTACAAGCCAAGACACATCATTGGTCCGCAAGCATGATGTTTCTCTTCTATGATAAATAGATCGGAGTGGCAACAATATAGGAGTGGTTGGAGATACTCGTACACAGATGATTTGATAGATTTATTAGTTAAGGAGGGTTCATCAAGTTCGGTGGTACTTGTGAGGTATAAAGGAATTATTATTTTTATAGATAGTGTAGTATATATGTAGGTGGTCACGGTTTGTTATAGTACTAAAAATTCAATAGGATAGTTATTTTATTTATAATTTGATAAACCGTACTCTTTACTAGGTATCTTCTTAGGAATAGTGTTTATTTTTTAACAACGGAAGTGGAAAGATGACTAGAAAACAATTCAGTTTACTGTTAGAAACTGGTATATGAGATAAAGATTAGGCTCAAATCGAGAAGTGTTGTGTTCCCTTGAGATGAACGTATGTAGATCACACCTTCCACGGTTCCTTTCTGGAACTTGAATTTACGCTCGGTCTGTGGTTCGATCATATAATAAGATTCAGTTTGGACTCTATAAAGCTTTATCAAAATTGTCGCTCATAGGTAACACTGGTTCTTCATCCGATATGAGGCTACCGATCTCGACATCTTTCGGTTCAACAATTTGACATAAGAACAATATTTTTCGATAATAGGAATCAAAGTAGAGAATATTATTATTTAAGCCCAAATAAAATATTTTATTTATTATGATCAGGTACAATATTAATTACGATAAAATATAATATTATTTTAATAAAATATAATTTTAAATTAATATTGATTATAATCGAATATAATATTCGTTACAATAAGATTTACTATTATCAATAATACAATACGTACATGTATTCGTACACCTTGTTTCAGATAAGCACGTATGCATGTTACATATATATATACTTAATATTATCTTTTATATACATATGTTGCCATTTTTACCTATTGATAAGTCCCACGATTTCTCCCCGAATTCCCTCGGACAAGTAAGTCTGTTATTGTGTTCCGGACCATAATAACTCACTTGTCCCTCGAGTTCATCCCAGCATCCATCAGTATATAATATTATATTATTATTTATTTTCCCAGAGTTAATCGAGCCTACGGTTATATTTAAGGTATCCTAAAGGATAACCTAATCCTTTATAGCCAATGGCTCTGATAACAACTTCTGTCACACCCCATTTAGCAAATTACGAAAGCATAAAACGGAATGTAACAGACACCTCTGGTATCAACCACGTTGTTTATAAAGAACAATACAAACTAATTTACAATATTTACAATATTGTCAAACCAATAGTACTATTCACAAGCCACTGGCACGTAGTTAATCACTGTGTTCGTGGGGACTTTTATGTATAAGCACTCAGATAATTCCTATCATCAAACAATTCAGAGTATATAGATATGTATCAACATGTTTTTCACCCCAAAATTTTGTAAAAACAGTACAAAAGTGGGGCCATGAAACTCACGGTTTAGTGGATGATCGGTACTGTATCGGCTTGTGTTTCGTCTTACTCGCTCTTACTTAGTCCCTATAATCAATATTATAATAATATTAATATTTTAATATTATTATAATCTTCATACTAAATTGGGATGTATGTCTAGTCTAGGTGTAGCTGTCACGCCCAGAAAGTGTCAATAGGTTCAGATTGTGATGTTGTTCAATGTCTAATGTTTAAAATCGAACTTGGCTCAGTTTCCCATTTTACCAGCAGGGCTAAGTTGATCGATTACGTGCTTAGAAACAAGTATGGGGATGTAATCTTGGGTAAATATATTGGTTGATAAAATTTTTAAATTATAAAGAAAGATCACAAATTAGGGGTCTGGATTCGCTACTAGGCTCGTTTCTGTTTATTCAGTTTGATTTGGAGAAGAATGCAGACAATCTATTGTCCGGATTTCTCACAAAAAGTTCGTTTTTACTTAATTAATCCAAAAATATGATTTTTGATCACTCTTAATGTTCTGATGTTGCAACCAATTCATTAATCACGAACTTGTCGGCTTTTATCAGAATTGAATTTGTTTAATATTCAAATTAGCACAAATAATTAGTCGTTTATCTTTCAATTATGAAAATTTAGCCACTTATTAATTAAAATATTTAGGTTTTTATAAAAATATTTCTAGGATTATTTACTGGTTTATTAATTTATAAAAATTTATTTCATATGTTGTATTTAGCCCGAAAATCACCCGTTTATACCAAACAATTTCCGAAAAATCTAAAAAAATTCCTGAGTGATCACAATACTTCCCAAAACAACCTGTAAAAATTCCAGAAGTTAAAAATCTTGCCAAATACCCTTTTTGAGCCAAAAACGACTATGAAAACTCGAATAAACGCGAATCCATAAAGCATACCTATGGATTTCAAAATGACCCCAAATTTCATATATGATCATATTATACTAAATCTAAGTTTCCCATAAAATTTCATATTTTTTCAAGTAATTTAAGTATTTTTCTTAAATAAACGTCCCAATTCGGTAATAAATTCGCCAAAAGTTCTCGGATTGTCGAAAAATTACCAAATTTGGACAGGACTCACGCATATGGTCCCTGATGTCCCTACAAAATTTTATAATATCAGAGCCATTGGTTATAAAGGATTAGGTTGTCCCTTAGGATACCTAAAATATAACCGTGGGCTCGATTAACTCTGGGAAAATAAATAATAATTTAATATTATATACTGATGGATGCCGGAATGAACTTGTAGGGAAAGTGAGTTATTATGGTCTGGCACATAATAACAGACTTGCTTTTACGAGGGAATTCGGGGAGATGTCGCGGAACGTACGGGTAGGTAAAAATGGCAACATATGCGTATAAAGGATAATGCTTAGTATGTATATATATGTAACACGTATACGTGCTTATTTGGAACAAGGTGTACGAATAATGTATGTACTGTACTATCAATAATTATAAATCTTATTATAATGGATATTATATTCGATTATAATCAATATTGATTCTTATTAGTGTGTGTGTATATATATATATGTGTGTGTGTGTATATATATAAAATGCAACTTTAGATTGTCTCACATTTACCACTGTTCATCCATTTTACAAGTGATGATGCTTTGTGTACTAACTTCCAATGCAAACTTATACATACATACATATATATTACATTTTGTATATGGATAGCATGGGACACGTGTTTTGTTTTCAATTTTCTTTCACTTTACTGCCTACAGAAACATGTGGAAGCTATACAATTTTTGATGAAGCCACTAGAATGTCGTACCTCTTTCTCTTCCTCTGCTTTATCACTGGTCTTCTTCACCTCTCCCACTTTTCTACCTCGCTTCCTTTTATCTGGCGATTCATCTTCAACATTCACAAGGTAGGTTTCCATAAACCCTAAAATTTATTGTGCGATCGTTTACGTGCTAGGTTTCTTCTTGAACTCATTGAATCGGCTGTAACACTTTCTCCGATCAAGTCGTTTTTTCCCCCAAGTAGCATCCGCTTTTACCTGTTTTTTTTCTAGGTTAAGTTTTGAAGAAGAAAGAGTGGAAAGAATGTCTATTAGGGATTATGGTTTGCGAACTAAAAAACGAAGAAGAAGGTGGTGGGTGGTGGTTCTTTGCCGCGGTTGTGGACATTTTGCGAATCATTAACTGGTAGGTAAGAAATACTCATCAAATCAAGGTTATCAAATTACATTGCCACTTTGTAATTATTATTTAATTATTTCTTAATTTTTCAGGCTGCAAATCAAAAGATTGGAGACGAGCCACTTCTTCCTATCTCAAGTTTTGTACGTGTAATGCTATCATGCTATCAAATTTCAATTTTGGGTCAAATTATTACATATTTTGGACATGGTTAGGGATTTTTTTAAACCGAAATTAGTCTATTAGTGACCATTATTGAGTTCACTCAACTTTGTCTTCCGAATTTGACACTATTTGTCTTCATTGTGTAGGTAAATTGTCATATTTAACAATCTAGTATTCATTACAATAGCTGGACTTTTAAGAACTTACTCTTACAAGCACTTTGTATGAAAAGCTAATAAAAAAAGGTGACTGCAATTACAACACCAGATTTTAGTATCTTTTTTCAAGTTATACTAATGATTTTTATTCTTTAAAGAAACTATTGAGGCATCAAGCGATGGTGCTAAACAAGTTCTTAGCGGTTAGGCCAAACGACATTCCTCACCCAGTCAAATTAGTTTCTTATAATACAACAAAGGTAAATGGTGAATCAGCTCCTATTTGTGTTTAGACAGTTTGAAGTATCAATGATTCTTAGTTGAACTTTTCTTTATTAATTTACTTTAACTTTTAGGTGAAAAAGAACAAAATTATATTGAAAATTTAGAGTTTTTCTAACACATGTTAAGGGAAAAAAAACAAACAACACCCACATGAAGAAATTCTATTTGTAGTAAATTGACATGGAAAATGAAGGGGTTTGTTCTCCATTTTGAATTTGGTGTTCTAGCTTCAGTTTGATTATGGCTAAGATATAAATGTTACAAAACAAGGAATGCATAAGTAACACTAAGTTAATTTTTATATTTGATAGATTAGTAGGGGATTGAAAAGTTTAGCAGTACTATGGAAAGACGTTTGAGACTGCACGGGAGTTGCCCGAGTGGGAGATTATAAGCTATCTGGTATGGCACACTCAAGTAAGTTCAGTTCCATCACATTATCTTCACATAGTTTGGTTTGCAGATTGAACATTGTTGTTTGAAATAGTTTTTACCAGGTTCATTTTTAAGTTATTGGTTGATTGCTTGCAACTTATTTGTGGCAGGGAAATTGTCGTTTGTTTTGTGAGCTCCATGTTGACAGTGGTCGAGTTAAGGGAATGACAAAGAAAGAGACTACGGAGAATAATTGAGAGGTATAACTTGAATGTATGCATCACTACGAACCGAAACATCATCCTTTTTGATATCCACCCTCTTGGAAACGGTTGACTGCTTTAGCTCTGGCATAAGGTTTTCTCTTGGTAAGGCATTATGTATCTTTTGTTGAACTCCTAATCTATATTACACATTTGCGTATATTCTAAATCTTTCATATTGGCTTCTTAATTTATAATACAATGGCTTGGCAATTATTTATCTTGAAGCCCCTAACACTCTTGCCATAACCAAAGCCGGGTGACGAATTCCCTCTTGCCATATCAATATGTCTAATACACATGAAACATGGCATCAACTTGGCCCGCCGCAACGCACAGGTACAATTACTAGTTATAATTAAAATTAAATTTTAATAAAACTAATATTATATTTTATTATAATTTATATTAAATTTAGTCTAATTAATTAACCTCCCCTTCACTAGTTAACGCTAGAAATAAATATTATTCTTATAACTAACCATTGAGTAGAAAAATGGCAAGGAGTAACGATTATATACTAAAAGAGGAACCAGTGATATATACTGAGGACCCAGAAGAGGATCCAGAAGAAGATCCGGAGATGGACGAGGAGGAGATAGTGGTTAGAGAGCTACCCAGCAACGAGCCTGACCTATCTGGTTATAGATGCGATAGTTATCCACCCACGTCACCCCATAGAGGTCAGGACGAGGTTAACAGTCAATATCGTTTTCCTATTAGAGTAGCTAGATCACCTACTCCACCTATCCACCTGTCCCCGATGACTTCAGTCACATGACAAGTTTGTCAGACCTCTTGTGTTAAGGTAACCCCAGTGGACGCTACTATATCCCCACTCAGATCCACTTATCGTCGGGGAGAGCCTTCACATCCTTGGACAGGTACTACACCCTCTCGTTCGTTGGGTGTGCCTACCTCTAACCCCAACCTCCCAGACATAGAAAACCACTCTTGGATGGCTGTCCTGATTGACCATGTGATAGACCACTCG
This sequence comes from Bidens hawaiensis, assembly GCF_021521415.1. Lineage (NCBI taxonomy): Eukaryota > Viridiplantae > Streptophyta > Magnoliopsida > Asterales > Asteraceae > Bidens > Bidens hawaiensis. Next base: position 62,624 of record NW_027498498.1, read on the forward strand.
ATAGCCATAGCTAACATTAACCAGGGGAGGAGAGATGTGACCCAGTGTGTATTGAACCTACAACAGATAGTACTGAACTTATAGCAGTTAGATGCCTACCACCGCTGGTGCTTGGATAGGGTGACAATCCGACTGTGGAGCTGTTACTAGGTGTACGACGTTGTTTTTTTATGTTTGTGGTTAGTGCATCGTTTGTATAGATAGATGCAGTGTGTTACGGACCTGTATACGTAGACTCTTGACACTCCATGTATGTATATAGTTGTATGTATGCTGATATGGAGCATAATTTTGATGTATTATTACAAGCACTGGCCCTCATAGGGTTTAAGTATAACCGTCACTTAGTGACAGATTTTGACATATACATGCAAGCACTGGCCTTTATCAGGCTAAGTCTATGTACCTTTTGTTATCAAGATACAGAACAGTTTATGAAATACAGTGTGTTGTTTGATTTATTTGTACAAATCTTTATTGTGATTATTGTTACAATGTGTGATATAATGCTTAATATACATAAATCCCTTGTATATTTTAATTAATATTTTATTAGTTTTTGTTTGGTTTTTAATAGAATTTGTATATTAGTAACATATTTGAATAATGTAGGTTACGGAGGTTTATCATGGTTAAAAAGAGCGAAAAATGAGCTAAAACAAGCCAAACCGGTGAACCGGAGCATCAGAATTGAACAGGACCGCATCAAAATTGAACTGGAGCATCAGGAAATGAACTAGACCGCATCAGAAATGAACCGAACCGGTCAGACCGGCCCCTCCCACTTTTCCGGAGCGCTACGCGGCCAACATCACCTTCCCTGTCGCACGGCGCGACGGGGATCAGAGTCCAGAAACTTCAATTTTTACCTGTTTTGGGCCCAGAAAACCTATTTAAACACCTCCAAACTTAACCTTAAAGATAACCTGAATACCCTGGTCGTTTTGAACGAATTTGGGAGCTCAAGAGAGGATATTTCCGAGGGTTTTAAGGCTACGAATCAGCCGGCAAAGTGCTTATTATTCAAGAACGAAGACTCCAGGTTTTATCGCCTTTTAACTTCCATTTGTATTTATTTTCGCCATGATTTCATTTATCATTGTTTTGTTTTATTTTATGATGCTAGGCTAAACATTATAGACTGCCTAGGCATATGATGAACCTACTTTGACGTTGTGTTTTGATTTGGGATTTATTTATCGTTATGGTTCTATGATTTACTAAAAGGTTTAATTATATTAAACTGATGCATATGGATATTTAGGATTGTTTGATTAATTGTTATTATTCCATAGTTACCTTGATTATTGTTTGTCATTATGATAGGTTACTATTAGGTCATCTATTTTGTGTTTTTGATTATTTTATGATTGATTCGCGATTAGATCACAGTAATAATTATAATTCGAAATTGCGTTCCTCCGGTGCACCCCCTGGTTTCCAATCAAATTCAAATCTTAACCGGGGGCATGATCAGTCGTTTAGTGGGATCAAAGTAGTCAAGGTGGGAGTAGTGGGCTGGACTTGAGTGGTGGTATTTGTAGGTTAGATGAGATGATGAAGCAAATACTAGTTACAGATCAGGAAACTCAGAAAAACTTTGCCGATCATGATTTACTATTAAGGAATCACCAGTCTGCATTCTTAGATCTTTAGAGAACTGTAGGTGGTATAGCCCGACATTTAGATGAGAGACCCCCAGGTCATTTTTCGGGTTCCACTCAGCAAAATCCGGCAGCTCAGTTAAATGCCATTTCTACTCGTAGTGGTACGGTTTTAGGCCTGGAGAGAGAGATTGAGGTAGAGGAGAGAAATGAGTTAGTTAATGAGGAGATAGTGATGGAGACTCCTGGGAGGCTGCAACCTAGGCTAGGCCCAGCAAGTACCGCACCAACCAGTGAGCCCATAGTTAGAGGAAGTGAGGAAAAGAAAACGAGAGATGTTAGGCCTTCACCGCTTATAGATCATGCTCGTGTCCCGTATCCAGCTCGTATTAAGAATCAGAAATTTAGTAGAGAGTAGGGGAACTTCTTAGATATGTTTAGGCAGCTTAGGATTAACCTTCCGTTTATCGAGGCCCTCCATATGCCGAAATATGCCAAGTTTTTGAAAGATCTTCTTAAATGAAAGGAAAGTCTGGAGGAGCTTTCGACCGTTCCACTGAACGGAGAGCGTTCGGCAGTAGATCTCAATAAGGTACCTGAAAAAATACCTGATCCCGGTGTTTTCACTGTTCCATGTTTGTTCGGTAGGGATACCTCGTACCAAGCATTAGCGGACCTAGGAGCTAGCGTAAACTTACTGCAATATTCGTTGGTTGAGAAGCTAGGCCAAGGAGAACTTACACCCACCTGTATGTCATTGTCTTTAGCGGACCGTTCGGTGAAGTACCCTGGGGGAATCATAGAAAACTTGCTCGTGAAAGTCGATAATTTGGTTTTCCCTGTAGATTTTGTGGTTTTAGACATGGAGGCTGATGAGAGAGTTCCTATTATTTTAGGTCGTCCATTCTTGCGTACTGCTAAGGCACTCGTTGATGTTTTTTATGGTAAAATCACTCTTAGAGCCGACGATGATAGTGTCACTTATGTTGCTAAATCCATGAGACAATCGAGTGGTCAAGACGGTCTTATTGATCCATGTCATCCTGTTTATGCAATTGAGTCTTTTATTCCGGGCATGGATCAATGTCTCGATCACCCCCGTTCCGTTAGTGTTTGTTTGGAGGAAGAGAGAGAGGTCCGAGTTCTCGAGAGTCGATGGAGTTTGATAGAGAGAAAGGTGGTGGTCTGCGAAAGTTTGTGGAGTTTCGAAAGATAGAAGATGAATGGTCGTATCGTGATCCAGTATCTTGGAGGACCATGGAGTTTTACCGTGGTGGAGGACGCTCCACTTGAACAGCCAAGTAGTTCACATAGGAGAGTGTCTTGAGTGAAAGCTCAAGTGTAGAGTTTGTATATTTGTCCTATCATTATTTTTGAGTCTTGTCGTGTCACTAACGTTGCTTTTGTAGTTGTTCTTTGTTTTTGTTTTTAATAATTTGCCGGTTTTGAGCTAGAAATGACCCCCATGGAAGTATAATGTAAAATTCAAGTGTGGGGATGGAGCAGCCGACTTGTATACTTTTTATTATTTACTGCTATTTTTTTTCATGTTTATATATATTGGGTGGGCTGGTTGGTCTGGTGACATGTTTTTAATGTTGAATATATATCGAGTTGATAAGATATATTTTTACATATTATTTGTTGAAATTTTTGCCGATTCCGTTTATGTGTGAGAGAATGGGAAGTTTGATTGCTGAGCATGTTCGGAGTTAGAGGGCAGCTTTGGAAGAAGACTTTGGCACTATATCGTCATGCGCATATTACCAGCTAAGGCTTCTCCATTATCTATCTTGCTTGTTTATTTTTTTATTTTTGTTTTAGTTTTTGGTTTTTAGGTTTTGTATTTTTTTTTTGTATTCCGATTTTATTTTTATTTTTCGTCCTTATCCTTGCATTGAGGACAATGCTAAATTTAAGTGTGGGGATAGGACATTTGAGTTATAGTTAAGAAAAAAAATTGCAAAATGTCCCTTGATTTTGTTTCTTTTTGCACTTAAATGGGAGATGAGGATATTTATCGGGAATCGGTTATTCAGACTACTAATAATATGAGATAATATTAAAGAAGGCGTACTAAGCTTGGGATGTGTCGGTAGGCCCAACTAGTTTTGAAAGGTTTCCCATTGAATATTCTTAATAAACCTAATTAATCTAGATTTTGTGGGTTCTTATCATAGGGGGATAGTGAAGCTGAAATTCGATTAGACATAGAGAGTATTACCATAAGCTGATTACCATAAGGTAGTGAGAATTAAATGCACTTTAAAATTAGCACGCCACTCCGTTTTATGAAAATAAATAAAGAGTGACGACGCCCCGCAATGCCTAATTTTATACGAGCTTTAGTCTTTAGTTATATATTTTTAGGTTAAAGATGCCTAAGTGCACAATAAAAGTAAATATATAAATAAAGAAAAAATAATAAATAAATAAAAAAAGAATAAGTGAGAAAACTTATGTAATGAAAAATGCCAAAGAAGCATTCTCAAAAATAGAAAAAGAGGCCGAAGTGCACATACTAGACGAGACTGAGAGTTTAGGTGTTACCAAAGGGATAGCGACTCTGAGGATACACTTTTGGGGCTCAAAAGTTTCTAGTCAATAAATATTTTATTAGCGAATATATAGGAGGAAGTCCAATAATATTTAGGACATGCTCGTACGACCTCACTTGACTTATCATCCATAATTCCATCTAAGTGTATTTTCTTCTTACCATTAAGGGGTTGTTATCTTACGGTGATATGTTGAACCTGTTTGCTTCAACTCAATTATTTTTAATTGTCTTTACTATGCTTGAGATGGGGTAGGTGAATCTTAACTCCAACGATGTGAGACCCATAGGTTTTTGATATCACATGAACTTAAATGCTTAATGTGCGTGGGGACTTGATAGGCTAGTGGCTGGGTTTAAGTGGACAACAATATCAGCAGTCGCGGTTTTTACGTTTATCTAAGCTTTAAGATAATCTCATATGTTTTTAAGACTGTATTTCTCCGATGCTGATCTTATTGCAATAAGACTTTTCCAGGGACGAAAAAGAGATAAGTGTGGGGATATTTGATATAATGCTTAATATACATAAGTCCCTTGTATATTTTAATTAATATTTTATTAGTTTTTGTTTGGTTTTTATTAGAATTTGTATATTACTAACATATTTGAATAATGTAGGTTCCGGAGGTTTATCATGATTAAAAAGAGCGAAAAATGAGCTAAAACAAGCCAAACTGGTGAACCGGAGCATCAGAATTGAACAGGACCGCATCAGAATTGAACCGGAGCATCAGGAAACGAACCAGACCGCATCAAAATTGAATCGGACCGGTCAGACCGGCCCTTCCCACTTTGCAGGAATGCTGCGCGGCCAACATCACCTTCCCCGTCGCGCCGCGCGACGTAGATCAGAGTCCAGAAACATCGATTTTTACCTATTTTGGGCCAAGAAAAGCTATTTAAACACCTCCAAACTTAACCTTAAAGATAACCTGAATACCCTGGTCGTTTTGGACGAATTTGGGAGCTCGAGAGAGGATATTTCCGAGGGTTTGAAGGCTACGAATCAGCCAGCGAAGTGCTTATTATTCAAGGACGAAGACTCCGGGTTTTATCGCCTTTTATCTTCCGTTCTTATTTATTTTCCCCATGATTTCATTTATCAATATTTTGTTTTATTTTATGATGCTAGGCTAAACATTATAGACTGCCTAGGCTTATGATGAACCTACTTTGACGTTGTGTTTTGATTTGGGATTTATTTATCGTTATGATTTTATAATTTACTAAAAGTTTTAATTATATTAAATTGATGAATATGGATATTTAGGATTGTTTGATTAATTGTTATTATTCCATAGTTACCTTGATTATGATAGGTTGCTATTAGGTCATCTACTTTGTGTTTTTGACTATTTTATGATTGATTAGCGATTTTAGATCAAAGGAATAATAATTATTAATTAATTAAACCTAAGTAGTGCTATCATAAATCTGTAAAGTGCTAGGTTATTGATAGATCTTTATTATTTGATCTTGCTAGATTTAGTTCTTCGTAAGGAGTCCGTCTAGGCTTGATTATTTAATTATTGTCCATTGAATCAATTAAATATATTAAACTGCCTTTGATTTCCGCGCTATAAGTTAGGACTTCGTATAAAGAAACTAAGTCATAAATAATTAGGTGACTGTAAGGAAACTTGATTTTTAATACTGGTGTACATTAAAACTTATTAGAAACCCATAGGTGTCTCTTGAGAAGGGTCAGGGGTTCTATTCGGGTTTTCTCTTAGGTGTCTATTTTACGATCCCAGTCCATAACTAAATATTTTCCCGATTAATTAACAACTGAAATTTAGGGGATTCTAGCCTAAGTAGTTATTTCATCATCATTTGAATTAAGTCCAAGTTCTAAGTTTATTCGTCTTTAGTTTTCTTAATTAGTTTAAATTAGTTTAAAATTAGTTTATTAGTAAAACCCCCTTAAAGAAATAATAAATAAATAGTCGTGTCTGTAGTTAAGTCTAATTTAGCTAGTTTACGTAATTAAGAGAGTCTCATGGGTTCGATATCCGGACTTACTTAGCTGTACTAGAGTCGACCGGTTCACTTGCCGGTTAGTAGTTTAGTTAAGTTTAAGAATCTAGAATTTATTACTTAGTGTCTAGATTAGCGTAATTTTAGTTAATAATTATTAAGACTACTTTTAGCACATCAATGTGTCATATACTGGAGTTAGTATTAATTGGCTTAAATTTGATTATCATTATAGAATGACCCCAAAGAAAGAAAATCCCATGACTAAAGCAGAAATAGCCGAGATGATTGCTCGGCAAATGCAGACAGTAATCCCACTTATTGTGACACAAGTAAATGCCGGTGTAAATGCAAACTTATAAATAAACTAACAGCCAAACAATTATGTTCCCCCAACCAACACTAACACTGTCACAAATAATATTCCCCCACCTAATACAAATACTACTCCTAATGCAAACAATTCCCCACCAGAAACAAACACTATCAACAATAATAATCCCCCCTGTAAATACGAACACCATGGGAAACAATAATCCTCCACCGAACCTAAACAATTACCATAACAACCCTAATCCCCCGCGAAGAGAATATTCAATCACATATTTTATGGCCTGTAAACCGATAGACTTCCAAGGCACCAAAGGGCCAAACTGGTTGATTAAATGGATTGAAAAGATTGAATCTGTCCTCAATATTAGCAATTGTCCACCCGAAAGCATAGTCAAGTACGTTGCCTCTACGTTTACTGATCACGCCCTGATGTGGTGGAACACTACGGTACAAATAAAAGGGCACGATACGGTTAATCTCATGACTTGGGCTAAACTTAAAACATTGATGCTAGAACATTTCTGCCCAAAGAACGAAATCCAAAGATTAGAACATGAACTCTAGAGCCTGGAAATGAAAGGAGCGGATCATCTGGGGTACACAAGCCACTTCAATGAACTGGCTCACTTAGTACCATGGTTAGTAACTCCTAAAGATAAGTGAATTGAACGTTATATTTGGGGTTTAGTCCCGGAGGTAAGGAGTTTGGTGAATTTTGTGGGTTACACATCTTTCGAGAATGCCGTGTCTCAAGCCGGCATTGTGACTTCTGATTTGGTGAGAGCGGAGTATTGAGAATGGCCCGGGAATCATCGAGTATGAAAGGAACCAATTATGGAACGGGATCACAAGGAAGACAAACAATAAACGTGCACGCCCAACAATACAAAATTATGTCATGAGCAGTTCTGAGGTGAAACGAGATAGGTACAAAGGACCCTAGCCAAAATGTGATAAATGTAGTTTTCATCACGTGGGTGATTGCAGACCGTTATTGTGTCAGAAATGTGGAAGAACTGGGCACAATGGCCCTAATTGCAGAGTCCGTATGGAAATTGTAAATCGACCAACTCAAACCACCTAGCCTCGCCGTCAGCAACCACCGACAGCAACCAATTCGTCAACAACCCATCCAACAAAACGCAGCCCCATCAACCCGCCGTGGTTGCTATAAATGTGGTTGCACGGAGCATTTTAGAAAGAATTGCCCCAAACTATATCTAGGAGCAGATTCTGGACAGAACCAAGCATCGACATCTGGTGTGCCTAGAGGATGCGCGTTTGTTATTGGTTCAGGAGAAGCACGACAAGAACCGAACGTAGTGATAGGTACATTCGTAGTTTCTGGTCAATTTGCTTCTGTACTATTTGATACGGGTGCTGATAGAAGCTTTGTTTCCAATAACTTTTTATCCCTGGGGAATATGCCGGTTAATGAACTAACAAATTCCTACGCTATAGAACTCACTAATGGTAACTCTATATCCGTCAACCAAATAGTCCAAAACTGTTTTATTATTCTAAACGACCACCCATTCCTCATTGACCTACTTTCAGTAGAGTTAGGAAGCTTTGATGTAATTGTCGGAATAGATTGGCTAGCTAAGTATAAGGTGGAGATAGTATGTAATGACAAGGTAGTTAAAATTCCCCTCTTGGAAAAAGAAACGATTATGGTACAGGGAAAGAATTCTGGTTCAATATTACCTCTCGTGTCTCATCTTAAGGTGTTGAAGTGTTTACGCCAAGGGTGTATGGTGTTTCTGGCAAACATGACCATAAAGAACCCCGATGAAAAACACGTATAAGATATCCCCGTAGTATGTGAATATCCCGATGTCTTTCCCGACGAACTACCTGGATTACCACCGACCCGACAAGTTGAATTCCTTACAGACCTGAACACAGGATCAGCCCCCATTGCCAAGGCACCTTATCTATTTGCACCCTCTGAAATGCAAGAATTATCTAGCCAATTACAAGAACTATTGGATAAGAGTTTTATACATCCTCGCTATTCTCCTTGGTGAGCACCGGTGTTGTTCGTTAAAAAGAAGGACGGATGCTTTAGGTTGTGTATTGACTACCGGGAACTAAACAAAGTAACCATCAAAACTGATACCCTCTCCCACGAATAGATGATTTATTTGACCAACTTCATGGGGAAAATTATATTTCGAAAATCGACCTCCGATCCGGTTACCATCAGGTTAAAATCCAAGAGGAAGATGTGTCTAAAATGGCATTTCGAACTCGCTATAGTCACTATGAATTCCTAGTTATGCCTTTTGGGCCGACTAATGCACCCGCTGTTTTCATGGATCTCATAACCGAGTTTGTAAGCAGTACCTCGACAAATTTGTTATCGTGTTTATTGATGACATTCTGATATATTCGAAAACCAAGGAGGAACACGAGCAGCATTTACGAACTATCTTGGAGTTGTTGAGGCAAGAGAAGTTGTATACCAAGTTGTCAAAATGTGAATTCTGGCTACAATAGGTACAATTTTTAGGCCACGTTGCTAATCGACACGGAATCCATGTAGATCCAAGCAAAATCGAATCGATTAAAAATTGGTAAGCCCCGAAGTCACCGAAAGAGATCCACCAATTTTTGGGATTAGCTGGGTATTACCGGCGCTTTATCGCAAACTTTTCCAGTATAGCCCAAACCTTAACCCATTTAACCCCAAAGGACCGTGTTTATGATTGGGGAAAAGAACAAGAAGAGACTTTTCAATTGCTTAAACAGAAACTATGTCAAGCCCCGATACTAAGTCTCCTAGAAGGAACCGATGACATTGTTGTTTACTGTGATGCCTCCCGAAAAGGGCTAGGATGCGTACTTATGCAAAGAAACAAAGTTATAGCATACGCTTCCGACAATTAAAGGTGCACGAGAATAATTATACTGCCTATGAGTTGGAACTGGGCGCAGTTATTTTTGCACATAAAATATGGGGAACTACTTGTATGGCACCAAATGCACAGTTTACACTGACCAAAAGAGCCTACAACACATTTTTTGCTAGAAAGAACTAAACATGAGGCAAAGAAGATGGGTAGAACTATTAAATGATTATGATTGTGAGATTCGATACCATCCGGGCAAGGTAGATGCCTTGAGCAGAAAAGACAGAATCAAACCATTACGGGTCCTAGCACTTGGGATGATAGTCCAAACCAGCTTTATTGAGCGAACCCGTGTTGCCCAAAACAAAGCTCTAAGGAAGACTACTTGAAAGATGAAGATTTGCATAGGAACGACCAGAATTTTGAAGAAAGAACCGATGAAATTCTATACTTTAAAAACCTAGTTTGGATTCCCACTCATAATAACTTGAAGGACTTGATCATGGACGAAGCCCATAATTCCGGATATTCCATTCACCCAAGGATAGATAAGATGTACAAATACTTGAAAGGGTATTATTGGTGGCCCGTATGAAGAAGGATATAGCCACGTATGTCGTTAAATGCTTGACTTGTGCTAGAGCTAAGCTTGAATATCAAAATCCTTCGGGAATGTTATACCAACCAGAAATACCTAAATGGAATTGGGAACAGATTACCATGGATTTTGTAACACACCTTCCTAAAACCTCCCGTTGGAACGATGCAATATGAGTGACAGTTGACCGACTAACCAAATCTGCACACTTCCTTTCGATTCGTACCACTTACTGATGTGCTGAAAACGTTCTATAAAAACCTAACCTAAACTAGACACTCTAGTTTTAAATTTATAAATCTAGACTATCCTAATGCTAGACCACTAGACAGGCAAGTGTACCTATCAACTGTAGTAAAGCCTAATGAAGTCCGGATATCGAACCCAAAGGACACTAGCGACACCTAAAACTAGACTCTGACTAAAAACTTAATTAAATAGATTTAATTGTTTTTTGTGTTTTTTATTTTTTAACTATAAACTAAAAAAAATACATAAATTAAAACTGACACTGACACTAATAGACTTTAACTCGATTATCTAGACAAACTCAAAGATAGGAGAAGCACTACCTAGGTTTAGAATCTTACTTGTAAATCTTGGATCTCTCTTGGATATGGAAACTATGATGGAACCAGGATCTTAAAATACGGCACACTTAGACAACCTTGTGGATCCCTGATCATTCTCCGGGTGTCACCTAAAAGGAAACACTAAAAGGCGTTTAAACTTACCGATTAGTTGGATTACCTGTCAGTCTCTCCAACAATACTAAAGTACCCTAAAAGATAGATTACCTGTCAGTCTCACTATCTCAATACACCCTAAAGTGCAAGGGGTAACCTAAGAACAATTGATAAGACACGGAATTACAATGAAACTAGGGAAATCTAGGAAACCTCCTGTCGGAGCGTTCTAGCCTAAACGCCTAATCCCAAGGACAATCAGACTATCTATTACCTCTCAGTCTCTAGATAGGTAGAATATAAAATCTTAATAAATCACCAACCAATGTTCCTATGGATTACTACGTCTAGTAAAACCATAAAATAATCACAAACACACAATAAGCGACCTAAATATGCGTCTATAACTGAAAGACTCTCAACAAGACACATACGGAACAAAGATCAATAATAAATCAAAATTATATATGCAAACACATCAAATCAATTATAAAAAGATTCTTTACTTTAATATTAATCCAACAATAAAAACCGAAGACCATTAAAAATCCTCAAATCACAAAGTAGTCATCAAAACCTAGGTAGCTAAAAGAGTTTAGCCAATTACCATGCTCAAAGACATAAAATATATAAGTTCAAACAAGTTCATAATAAAAATAATAAATTCAAACCAAAGATTATAATGTTTGGATGAATAGGTATGAACCCAAGTGCCTCAACTCGAATGATGAATAATCTTCTTGTGGCTGGCTCTTTTCTTCCTTTCCTCTTAGGCCCGGCTCCACCAAAATAAATAAATGTTGACCTCCTTTTCTTTTTTTCAGCCGTAGGGTTATAATACCCCCATCTCAAGCATAATCAAGACAATATAAACCGGGTTGAAGCAGACTGGTTCAACCTATCACCATAAGCTAAAAACCCTTTGATGGTAAGAAGAAAATGCACTTAGATGAAATTTAGATGGATGAAAAGTCAAGTAAGGTCGTACGAGCAATTCCTAAACCTAAAACTATATTAGCGAATTTCGGCCCAGCATTGTTTCACCCAAGCTGCAACCCAGTATATGACGGTCCCAGGCCTCCACCATTAGTATTTCCTAAAAATATTTATTGACTAAAAACCTCGAGCCCCAATAGTATATCCTCAGAGTCACCATCCCCTTGGTAACACGTCTCGGCCCCGTCTAGTATGTGCCTTTTGGCCTCTTTTTCTAACTTTTGATTTTTTAATTTTTTTTTTGTGAATGCTTCTTTGGCATTTGCATAACTTTCTCATTCACTTTTATTTTTAAAATAATTGCACATCTTTAATGTTTGTGCAACAAGATATTGTGCTGTTAGGCATCTTTTACCTTATATAACTATTTTCTAAGCTCGTAAAGAATTTGGACATGGCGGGGCGCCACCACTCATTATTTACTTTCATAAAACAAAGTGGCATGCTAATTTTTAAGTGTATGTAATTCTCACCACATCAAGGTAGTCAAATTACGGTACCTCGCTATGCCTTATCGAATTTTCAGCTTCACTATCCCCCCTCAAGATGAGAACCCGCAAGGTTTATGATTATTAGGTAAATTAATAATAATCAGGAGAAACCTTTCAAGGCTAGTTGGGCCTACCGACACATCCCAAGTTAAGTGCGTTTTCTATTTTTTTTATCTCATATATATTAGTAGTTTTAAAAAATCACTCTGTAATTTGTCTATCATTTTCCATTTTGTTGCAAAATTTTTAATTCAAGGGACATTTTTTATTTATTTATTTTTTATTTATATAAACCTTTTTTTACTACCTAAAAACGCCAGTTTCCCATCCCCACACTTAAATTTCACATTGTCCTCAATGTGAGACAGGAAAAAGACAAAAATAAAGCAGAAATAAAATAAAATAAAACAAAAAGAAAATGGAACAGACTCCCCTGGTAAATATGTAGTGTTTGTGTGCCATGAATCATGTTCCATGCCCTCCAATTCGAACGCGATAAAAAAATGCTTCAACAACGTAATCTCCCACAAACGAAAGCGGCAATCCTGAAGCAACTTGCATCCCCACACTTGATTAAAACTATAATTCAGCAACCATCTCACAAGAAAATTTGGAACAACCTGCAAGCAAGAGAAGAAACACCCGACAAAACAAAGAACTAAAAATAAAAATGAAAATAAAATAAAAAGAAAAGATATTACCGGGTTGCCTCCCGGGAAGCGCTAAGTTTACAGAAGAGTCTTCAGCCAGACTCGCTCCTAAAACCTCAATCAGGAGGCTTCTCCTTTCTCCGCTTCCCATCAATGCTTCTCAACACTCTTCTCTTACACATGGTCGGGAAGAAACCAATTGTAAAGCTCTCGTGGACCAAAAAATATGAATTCAACTCGGCCCACCAACTCTTGAATTTCCCAGGACCGAACTGTATGATATGCATGTAACCCAAGAGGTGGTCATCCCTACATAATGATTCTGTGAAGTTAGGTGGGTATGACGATTTCCTACGCACAATTCGATCCTTAAGCCTCGGTACCTTTTCTCTTCTAGACAATTTTTCAATCCTCGACACGTCCCGAATGGAAATTGAGTACGGTTCGTGTATTGTTTTATCGGATTCGATGTGTAATGCCATAGGAACTGAATCACTTACATCCTCACGGATCTCCTCACAAGGCTCCTTCTCGATCCCCACACTTGGCTCGTTATATAGTAGATCTTCGAGACGTTTTAAATCACCAAGTGAGTCAAACTTCTCTTCTTCACAACACGAAGCAGGCAAATCTAATAACTCATCACCAAATTCCAACTCCCATGAAGGAATGTGCTCCTCCTCCGAGGCGTTTTTCATCACCTCATTACCTTCTTCAATTTCAACCACATTGTCATGAGGCAACTTTACCACCTCTATCTCCTCATCATCCCAAAAATCATCATCAATGGGTTCTGATCCAAAGTACCAAAGCGTGGAATATTGATAATCTGAGCCAACATGGCCAACGCTCTGCTGAACCGGAGGTGGGACTTCATCGTCCATTATGATCTCCAGTTCTGGGGTGTGTTCCGGCTCACAAAAAATTTGCTCTGTGCTGCTAGTTAAATGCTCCTCTCTATCTTTGGTCAACCAGTCGCTCAATAAATCCAAATTCTCATTCATTTTTCTAACTGCTTCATCAAATTCCTTTATATGTTGCTCAGTTCTAATTCTACTTTGCTCTGGATCCCAACGATCACAACTATTTAAAAATTTTTGCAACAACTCATCATTGAATCTGGCGAGCTCACGCATAGATGGTGATTGGCATTGAGGCTCATACGGTTGCGAGTAATGTCGATGATCTTCATACTCGTATGTGCGACCCCCTTGTGAATAATAGAAATCATGTGACCAATGGGGTGCACCATATATCTCACAAAAAACTACCCTAAAACGATCCTGATGACTATAATTGTATCCATGCTGGTGGTTCCTGTAGTAATGCTCCATAAAAATCACTGCAATGGACACTCAAACAAAACGGATCACGGGCACCAGATAAATATATAAATAATATTATTAAAAAAAATTATTCGACACACTAAAAAAAACCCCTCTATGACTTACAAGATGCAGACAATTAGACACAAAAACAATAGACTCACTAGACTAATCACAAAATACACAAAGACATAGACTCACAAGACACACCACAACTCAAGACCCTAAAAAAAACCAATAATATAAATAATAATAATAAAAAAAATATTTACAAAAAAATTAATGGACACACTAAAAAGACAAACTAAGACCTACTAACAATTAGATACACAAATAAGACCAAGTAATCAATTAAGTATGTCAATCAAAGCTTTTTTCGCTATCGCCTAAGTATTCCCCAGCAACGGCGCCAAAAACTTGAGTATGGTTTAACTAGAGATCGTTGGGGCTCAACACCTACTCGTTCATAACACTATTTTTCGGTTTGAATTTATTTTTTTCATTATGAATTCAGTGTTTGAACCTAATTATTATGTTTTACTCTTGAGTATGGTTGTTGGCTAAACCCCTAGCTACCTAGGTTTTTGATGACTACTTTGTGATTTGAGGATTTTTATTGGTCTTCGGTTTTTATTGTTGGATTAATATTAAAGTAAAGAATATTTTTATAATTGATTTGATGTGTTTGCATATATAATTTTGATTTATTATTGATCTTTGTTCCGTATGTGTCTTGTTGAGAGTCTTTCAGTTGTAGACGCATATTTAGGTCGCTTACTGTGTGTTTGTGATTATTTTATGGTTTTACTAGACGTAGTAATCCATAGGTGGTTGGTGATTTATTAAGATATTATATTCTACCTATCTAGAGACTGAGAGGTTATAGATAGTCGGATTGTCCTTGGGATTAGGCGTTTAGGCTAGAACGCTCTGACAGGAGGTTTCCTAGATTTCCCTAGTTTCATTGTAATTCCGTGTCTTATCAATTGTTCTTAGGTTACCCCTTTCACTTTAGGGTGTATTGAGATAGTGAGACTGACAGGTAATCCATCTTTTAGGGTACTTTAGTATTGTTGTAGAGACTGACAGGTAATCCAACTAATCGGTAAGTTTAAACGCCCCTTAGTGTTTCCTTTTAGGTGACACCTGGAGAATGATCAGGGATCCACTAGGTTGTCTAAAGGTGTCGTATTTTAAGATCCCGGTTCCATCATACTTTTCATATCCAAGAGAGATCCAAGGAAGTGCTTCTCCTATCTTTGAGTTTGTCTAGATAATCGAGTTAAAGTCTATTAGTGTTAGTGTCAGTGTCAGTTTTAGTTTAAGTATTTTTTTTAGTTTATTGTTAATAAATAAAAATCACAAAAAACAATTAAATCTATTTAATTAAGTTTTTAGTCAGAGTCTAGTTTTAGGTGTCGCTAGTGTCCTTTGGGTTCGATATCCGGACTTCATTAGGCTTTACTACAGTTGATAGGTACACTTGCCTGTCTAGTGGTCTAGCATTAGGATAGTCTAGATTTATAAATATATTTTTCGCGCTAAAAACTGAACCTGATATAAATTTGACTTGGTTTTTCACCTACGGGCCCGCAAATCCAAAAGTTTGGGCCAAAATGGGCCCAAGGGGGGCCAAACCCATCCCCACCGCAACTAAGGGGAAACCCCCCCTTTAGATTTCTCTTATAATTTATAACTTAAGATATTTTTTTAGATCAACATCTCACTAAAATTATGGAATTTCTCCCGGGTTCATTCACCAGCACTAAACCCTAAGGTAAACTTCAAATTTTGAACAATTAATCCATGTTTAAACTTGTTTAATTTCATATAAACATAGTTGGATTTCCAAAAATCATTCCTAACCATGCAAAAATCCTAAAAATGGTCCAAAAACGTGTTTTGATTATACACATGGTTGGGAACCTGGTTTGATAGTATTTTTGGCCATAAACAAGGATTATAGGGTTTAAACGACGTTTTTACGGTTCAAAAGTTCAGTTTAATACCTTTACCGAAACCCTAAGTTCCAAGGCTGCCATATTGATGAAACATGCTTGGTTTGTGATATATTACCTGCACTTAACTTACTTAGAAGCACATGAGCCCGGAAATTGGATTAAGAGAGCGAAAACGGGCGAAAACCGCAAAGGTAATGTCGAAATGCTCAATTATGGGCTGTTTAACTTAAGGTTGTGATGTGCATAGTGTTAGGTCATGAAATTTTTCAGGGACATCAGGTACGATATCGTTGAGTCCCTAACCAAATTTGGTAATTTTTCGACCATCCAAGAATATTTACCAAATTTATTACCGATTTGGGGCGTTTATTTGGGAAAAATACTTTGAGTGCTTTAAAAATTATTAAATTTTGTGGGGAACTCATATTTGGTATAATATGATCACATATGAAATTTGGGGTCATTTGGAAAACCTTATGTATGTTTTGTGGATTCGCGTTTATTCGGGTTTTCATAGTTGTTTTTGGCTCGAAAAAGATATATGGTATGACTGTTAGCTTCTGGAATTGTTATAGGTTGTTTTGAGATATATTTTGTTACTCAGGAATTTTTGGAAATCGTTTTGTATAAACTGACGATTTTCGGGCTAAATATAGCAGATAAAATGATTTTTTATAAATTAATAAATCAGTAAATAATTCAAGAAATACTTTTATAAAAATATACATATTTTAATTGATAAGTGGCTAAATATTCATAATTTAATGATTAAAGGATAATTAATTGTGCTAATTTGAAAATTAAACAAATTAAATTTTAATAAAAACTGACAAGTTCGTGATTAACGAACCTATTGGAATATCAAAACATCAAGAGCGATCAAAAATCATATTTTTGGGTTAATTAAACAAAAAAGAACTTTTTGTAAGAAATCCAGATAATTTGGATTGATTGTGCACATTTTTCTCCAAATCAAAATGAATAAACGAAAACGAGCCCCGTAGCGAATGCAGACCCCTAATTTGTGATCTTTCTATATAACTAAATCATTTTATCAAACAACACGTTTACCCACGCTTACATCCCCATACCTGATTTCTAAACGCATAAACGATCAACTTGGCCCAGCTAGTGAAACGGGGATACTGCGCCAAGTTCGGTTTTAAATATTAGACATTGAACAACATCACAATATAAGCCTACTGACACTTTCTAGGTATGACAGCTATACCCAGACTAGCTATACAGCCCAGTTTAGTATAATGATTATAACAATATTAAAATATTAATATTATTATAATATTCATTATAGGGACTAGTGATACGAGTCAAACGAACTACGAGTCGACGCTGTACTGAATCCCGCACCGTAGCAAATCCAGACCCCTAATTTGTGATCTTTCTTTATAACTAAATCATTTTATCAAACAACACGTTTACCCATGCTTACATCCCCATACCTGATTTCTAAACGCATAAACGATCAACTTGGGCCAGCTAGTGAAACGGGGAAACTGCGCCAAGTTTGATTTTAAATATTAGACATTAAACAACATCACAATATAAGCCTACTGACACTTTTAGGTATGACAGCTATACCCAGACTAGCTATACAGCCCAGTTTAGTATAATGATTATAACAATATTAAAATATTAATATTCATTATAGGGACTAGTGATACGAGTCAAACGAACTACGAGTCGATGCTGTACTGAATCCCGCCCCGTAGCGAATCCAGACCCCTAATTTGTGATCTTTCTTTATAACTAAATCATTTTATCAAACAACACGTTTACCCATGCTTACATCCCCATACCTGATTTCTAAACGCATAAACGATCAATTTGGCCCAGCTAGTGAAACGGGGAAACTGCGCCAAGTTCGGTTTTAAATATTAGACATTGAACAACATCACAATATAAGCCTACTGACACTTTCTAGGTATGACAGCTATACCCAGACTAGCTATACAGCCCAGTTTAGTATAATGATTATAACAATATTAAAATATTAATATTATTATAATATTCATTATAGGGACTAGTGATACGAGTCAAACGAACTACGAGCCGACGCTGTACTGAATCCCGACTAACCTGTGAGTTTCATGACCCCACATTCTGAACTGTTTTACAAACTATTGGTGTGAAAAGCTTGTTTGCTTATATCCATATATATATACCTAAAACATGTATTGAAGTGAATTATCTAAGTGCTAACACATGAAAGTCCCCACTAACATAGTGATTAACTTCGAGCTGGTGGCTTGTGAATAGTACTATTGGTTTGGAAAACCCAAACGGAGCCGGCACGATTTGCTGAGAATTTACACCGTTTGCACATGACCATAACTACAAAAACACGCTATGTAGTGTTAGACATAGCTACTTAGGGCATATTGTGGGTGGAAAGGGGGCCACAGTGGTTGATTGGGCGTGGGAAATTGATGCACGCAGCACGAACGAATAGTCAAGACTTCACTGTAGCTTAGCATAATTAAATCATTTACATACATAATTATAAATATACCTACAAGTGATGACATGTGATTACGCATAACTGTTTTCTTGAAACTCGTAAAACTCACCAACTCTTGTAGTTGACCCGTTTTAAACTGCTTTTTAGGTTTACCAAAGTTGGAATAGTGTGATGACGTGCTACCTGTCGTGGAACATGGTCGATGCTATGTGAATAAATACAAGTTACTAGTAAGGAGTGATATAGTTAATATATAATTTTGTTTGTATCACCTAGACTGTAAACAAAGATAGAATGATGTAATATAATGCAAATTAGTTTGTATTGTTTCTTTATAAACAATGTATCATCATACCAGAGGTGTCTGTTGCATTCCCGTTTTACGCTTCCGCATTTTGCTAGTCGGAGTGTGACATATAACCTAACAATATGCACATCACATTCGAATCCTAAACAGCCCGTAATCGAGCAATACGACATTACCTTTGCAGTTTTCGCCCGTTTTCACGCTCTTAGTCCAATTTCTGGGTTAGTGCTTCTATATAAGCTAAGTACAAGTCCTATATCACAAACCAAACATGTTTCATCAATATGGCAGCCATGGAACTTAGGGTTTCGGCTAGGGTATTAAACTGAACTTTTTAACCGTAAAAATGCCGTTTAAACCCTTTAATTCGTGTTTATGGGAAAAAAAAAAAAACTATCAAACCAGGTTCCTAACCATGTGTATGATCAAACCATGTTTTTGTACAATTTTTAGGATTTTTACATAGTTAGAAGTGATTTTTGGTAATCAAACTATGTTTATATGTAATTAAGCTTAATTAAAATGAATAAAAATGATGAATTTTAGCTTAACCTCTTGTAGGTCTGCTGAAGAACAATGAAGAATCCAGGTTTTTGCCAAAAACAGGTTGTAAAAATGACTTTAGACATAATATAAAAAAATTGAAAGCTTGGAGAGGGGGGGGGGGGGGGGAATCTCCCTAGCGGCCAGAAGTCAATGGGCCTCACCCTTGGCCCAATTTTGGCCCATTCTCTCGATTTGTGTGCACAGACGTAAAATTCCAAGTCCAAATTTATTTCGGGTTCGGTTTCGACATAAAAAATATATCGGGTACGATAAATAGTGCGAAAACGAGTGTTTTTCGGCTACTTTTGTGTAAATTTATAAAAACATATTATTTTTTTGTAAAAATCGAAAATATTTTCACCGATCGCTTAAAACATTCCCACTAAGTGTTTTGTAAATCGTTTTCGGCTTAATGGATAATAAAATGCTTGTTTTGTAACTCTCTTTCGCGTTTAAATCCATAGTGGGTAGTTAAATAAGCATGTTTTCGTTTAACTGGTATGCTATCGAACTAAGGCCATAATACTAATATGCTGGCTTATATTCAATGTATATCGCTTATAGATGGCCTTCTGACATATCTGGGTCATAACTAGATCCGTTTGGTTATCCGTTTGTTCGTTATGCAATAAGCGGTTAAACGCTTATTCAATTTGTGAAAACTGAGGTGTATCTGGTTTTGTCACGAATGTTATAAGAGTAGGTGAGATGTCGAATTTTTGCCCGAATTAATTTACTAAAAATCATATAATTGGGGTTGTGAAGGTTGATTTTGGGTGACAGGTGGTTGCATTGGTTTTAGATGAAGATGGGATGGGTGGTAATGGTGGATGATTGTAGATCTGTAGGAGAGAGAGTGAGCTCAAGAGAGAGAAATTCATATATATTTTTTAAATATATTTAAATATTCTTTAAATAAAATGGTGAAATAACTGATATACCCTCATGTGCCTTGCACATGATTGGATTTAAAGAAAAAATGTAACTGGGTTAGGGTTAAAGGACTTAACGTGAAAGGAATTTGAAACATGAAGTATGTTTTTTGCTATTTCTTTTGCTAAAGGACGTTTTTTTCGATTCTGTCTTATTGGTAAGGGAAAGGGTAATGGGGGTGTTTGGGATTCCTTATTTTTACCTCCTTATATAACTTATAAAGAGAAGTCATATGTAACAAATGTGTAACTTATCAACATTTTCTCACACGTAATAAGGAAACCTAAACACTTCTTTTTAAATTATCATAAGTTATAAGTTATAAGGAGGTAATAATAAGAATCCCAAACACCCCCTAAAAGGTTAAAGCCACATGAATAGAGATCTAAGCTTGAACAATTATTAACTTCAAGTCAGACTATGTGTTGTCGTCGAATTCATTTCATCTAAATTCATCCAATAAGATTGTGCCATGTAGTACTGACTGGACACTCGCTGAAGCCGCATAAGCTTTTTGTGGTTCAGACATATGGTGGCTTCAACGAATTTTCTGATTTATTTATTTATTTAATTTTTCTTCCAAATTTGGAAACTAACTATTATTGCATTAAAATAAAAATATTAAAAGTAACAAATACCACTAGTCTAGTACAAGATCATCGGAACGTCTAGCCTACAAATTCTGGGACCAAATCATGACTAAGGTTTCCATGGACTTCACGGTTCTTGATATATATGACGTTTTGGAGTTTTTCATTGTCGGTGATTGTCGATTTGGGTCTTGGGACGCCACCTTGGTAGTTTTGACAAATAGCCATACCTTGGTCCTCAAGAACCATGTTATGAAAAATTATACAAGTGTAGACGATATCTATTATTTTCTCTCTTAACCAAATCCGTATTGGCCTCAAAATCAAATGAAAAAATTTCTTTAGAACTCCAAACGCTCTTTTAATATCTTTTCGTGTTGATTCTTGCTTCTTCGTAAAGTAATTCCTTTTGTCTTCAACTGTAGATACAGAAGCTTGAATAAGTGTCAACCATTCGTTGTAAATGCCATCAACCAGGTAGTAGCCATGCTTGAATTGTACCCCATTCACGTAAAACGATTGAGCTGACTCAACCCCGTAAATAATGTCATCGAATATCGATGATTGTTCGATGGCATGTATGTCGTTATTTTGACCCGGCAACACCAAAAAAAACGCATGCCAGAACCAAAGATCTTGGGAGGCCATGACCTCAAGTATAATACTGGGGTCAGGGTGATCACCCCGGCGAAACTGACCTTGCTAGGCCAAATGTCACATATCCCATCCAATGTGACAACTGCCCAATCCGACCCGACCCAGGTACCCGTTTTCGAATCCGATTCTTTTTATGATTTAAAATTTGATTATTAATCTTTGTAAATTGAACATTAAATAAATTATATCTATATATATTTTTATATTACTTACTAATAATAATAATTTCTTTCCGCCGACCCGTCCCTTTCTTTCTTCTCTCCGCCGTCCCGCCTCCCTTTTTCCTCTCTTGTCGCCGTCCCGCCCCTTTTCCTCTCTTGTCGCCCCCCCCTTTCTCTCTTGTCGCCGTCCCGCCCCCTCTGCTTAACCCTTTCGCCTTGAACCCCTTTTTCTCTTAATTCTTTGCTTGTCCTTTGGTTCTTCCCGCCTAAGGATGTCTGCGCAGCTCCACGCGCCAGACTCCTTACAAGGAAGCCTGCGTGAAGACCAGCTGTTCCTACGATACGCGAGGCGAACTGTTCCCGCAGCGCGCTAAGAATGGTAGTTCTTCCCGCGGCGCGCTAAGGATTATAGTTCTTCCCGCGGCGCGCTAAGGATTGTAGTTCTTCCCGCGACGCGCTAAGGATTGTAGTTCTTCCCGCGACGCGCTAAGGATTGTTCTCTGTCTGCCTTCGCCCTCGCGCGCGCTCGAGTCTTCTCGCGCTAGACCTTAAGTCTTTTCTTCAGTTTAGGTCAGCCTGTATGCTTTTGAAATATCTTATCTTTTGTTTGAGCACTTTAGGTCAGTTCCGACATCTGTCCGAAAAGCCACTTTCGGCGCAGCATGCGCACCAATCCTATTGGTTGACAGAAAAAGTGACTGACATAATCTTTTGAAATCTTCTTTTGCATGTCTTGAACAGTGTTTTATCTGACACCTCCCATGCTTTGATCTGTAACCTGTCAGCTTTTCCCCATCCCCTGCAGCTGCCGGCATATCTTTTGATATCTTTTGCTTTTGTTTTCTTGTGCTTTTTAATATCTTTGCTTGATTTGATAAGATCTTTTCCCATTTTTAAGGGATTGTGTTCCCTTGGGTTTTCCTATAAATTAAGCTAATTTCTTAACACTACACACACTACACTCCTCAAATCCCTCTCCCTTTGCTCTCTGCCCTAGTTCCTCAGCAACTCCAATCCCTCTCTTTGCCTCCGTCCTCTCTTCTGTTCTGCCCAGATCTCGGTAATTATAAATATATATATTTAGTTTTAATTTGTTTAACTAACAAAAAATCGATACTTACTGCATATATTCAAGACATAAAAACCAATCGTTAAACCAATAACCTCTTATTTATAGGTTAACTTGTGCTTGTTTAAAAGTTGGTTCTTGCATTATCTTTCAACGCACCGTTTACAGGTGAGTAATCTCGTACTTAATCCCCGTTTATTTTTAACGTTTTGGGATGTTCATATGTTCGTACAACTTGAGTCTTAAACTTGTTTATGAAACTTATGTGCGCAAAACCCCATTTGTTATGGACGTTTACTTGGCTGTTTATTTGTATGTGTGAATCATTAACCGCTTTGTTCGGCCTATTCCGAAGTTTTCATGGATCCATTAGATGAACACGGGAGACCTATCGTTTACGGTTTTCTTGTTTTGTTTACACATGCACGTATGATTAATTGTTTTTGTGCTCGATTGGGAGCACGGATTGAACTATGAGCTATGATCTATTTAGGCTTGATCACAATCTGATTACACCCTATGTTAAACCCCAGTTAAAGCACATGTTGCGCGCAGTGTTTGCTATTATCTATTTATATCTATTAAACTTGATTTCTCACCGACACGCAAGTGTTGGCGTTTTATTTTAACACATGTTCAGGTTTGCTGTAGCTGCTTTTGGGAATCTCAAGGACACGTAGGATGTTTTCTTTTTCTTTGGACCTAGATTAAAATGTAACAAGACAATTATGTTATTTGAATATTTTGAGTTATGATATGATTTATGTTACTTTACGATTTGTGTTCTGCGCGTGCGCAATGAAAATGTATTTATTAAATATTGACACCCAAATAGTGTCACGAGTAATGAAACAATACGTGGCGCCCCGATGTATAATCCGCCATCGGTCGTGGTGTTACAGATTGGTATCAGAGCTCCGTGACTTTAGGATAGGTGGTTAGACGTAACGACCTAGAATACCTAAGAGTCCCTTCTCGCGCATGAGAAAAATCTCATGATTACGCGCTAATTGTTAATTACTCGATATTTATAAAATATGCTGGCGCATACGCAGCACATAATTTCATGTTTTATTCGCGATCTTTCGATTTTTATTGATAAATTTCAATTTATTTCTTTACTTACATATTCGTTTGTTGTTGGGATTTAGCATTGAAAATCCGAAAAGTCATGGTGATACATGAATAGTTGATTTTCAATCCCCATTAACTTTATGTTTTAAATTGAAGATTTGAAAAGTCATGGTGATACATGAATTGTCAATCTCCAATACCCATTAACTTTATGTTTTAAATTGAAGATTTGAAAAGTCATGGTGATACATGAATTGTCAATCTCCAATATTCATTTACTCGATATTTTAAATTGAGAATTCGGAAAGTCATGGTGATGCATGAATTGTCGATTTTCAATTCGAATTCATTACCTGTATTAGGTTTGCATTTAAATTCATATTTTACTTCAAAATTTGATAGCATTTAACTTCGCGAAACAAGCTTTACGACGATATACTTTGCGCTAAAACGATTTCCCATATCAAGATATTAACAAAAATTAAAACTTTTATAGAATGCCTCCACTATCAGCTCGTTATCAGAGGAGAGAGGCCGCGCGCAGACGTAGGCAGCAACGTTCCCAGGAAATGGCCGCCGCAATAGCCCAAGCCTTAAATCAAAATAATACCAACCCCTCCGGATACAATATTAAATCCTTTAATGCGGGTAACCCTCCGAAATTCACAGGGCTTGAAGGAGCCACCGTAATGCTCCAATGGCTCGAGAAAATTGAGAACACCTTCCTCCATACCCAATGCCCTCCAGACCGACGAACCTTATACGCCTCAAGTGTCCTAGAGTCAAGGGCGCTTACTTGGTGGAACGGAGTAGCTCACGCGAGTGGCGCAGAGGCTGCTTCTAGCATGCTCTGGGAGGAATTCAAGGAACTTTTGACTAGAGAATTCTGCCCTCCCAACGAAATAAAGCGCCTTGAGGAAGAATTTTGGAACTTGAAGCAGTACAGTGGCGAAGCGCGCGAGTACGCGACGCGCTTCCACGAACTAAGCTTGCTTGTCCCACACCTAGTTACCCCTTCCCGCCGAGCCATCGAGAAGTTTCTTGGGGGTCTCCCCATGGAAATTCAAGATTCTGTATGGGCCAGGAACCCAGCAACCCTCTCTGACGCCATCGAGTTGGCCGCTGTGCTCAGCGACAACCATGTCAGGGCAGGAACCCTGTTCATGCGGGGAGCCGAGAAGACCAAACTCACCAAGACTGTCCCAGAACCAACAGAAACCAAGCCAGAACCCTCAAACCGTAACAACCTCAAGCGCAGGCGCAAACCCAATCATCAAGCCTACGCGCTTACCAACCCGCTCGTTGTCCAGCAACCCGCCTACCAACCTCTAGTATACGCTCCTAACCCACTGTCAACCTACCCAACACCCCCTGTAGTCCATAACTATGCCTTAACCAATCCCGCACTCCCTGCCCCGTCCACTAAGAAACCTTACACAGGAAACCAACCCTTTTGCCCAACCTGTAGACTTCACCATCCAACTCAAGTCCCGTGTCGACAATGTAACCGATGTGGCCGTACTGGTCACACTGCTGAGAACTGTAGAGTCCTTCCCGCCAACCAAATCGCGCAAACACCACCAACTTACCCGCTAAACCCACAACCAGCATACCCTAATCCACGACCCAGGTCGTGCTATAACTGCGGTGACCCCAGTCATTTCCGGAACGCGTGCCCGAGACTGCAAGTACAAATTACGCAAGCTAATCCGGTTAACCAAATTTCAAACCAAGTGACGCGCGGACGAGCTTTTAATATAACCGCGCACCAAGCGCAAGCGAATAATGACGTGGTTAATGGTACATTTTTACTTAACGGACAATATGCATCTATACTTTTTGATACTGGCGCCGATAGAAGTTTTATTTCTCGCGCATTTGAACAAAAACTTGCGCGACCGCGAAAGAACTTAAACGAAAACTTTTCAGTCGAATTGGCTAATGGTGAAACTATTTTAATAAACTCCGTGATCAAAGATTGCACGCTTAACCTTAATGAACATGATTTTCTAATCGACCTCATTCCCATGCCTCTTGGAAGTTTTGATGTGATTATTGGAATGGACTGGCTCTCGCAAAATCGCGCCGAAGTAATCTGCGCCAAGAAGTTAATTCGCATTCCTCGGGAAAATGGTCAAGATCTTCATATCTACGGCGAGAAACCATCTAACGGTCTTAAACTTATGTCATGCTCTGAAGCCCGAAGACTTTTGCGGAAAGAATGTGTCGCGTTCTTAGCTCATGTGGTCAAACCCGATGAAGGAAGGAAGAAACTTTCTGAAATCCCCATCGTGCGTGACTTTCCTGAAGTCTTTCCCGATGATCTTTCTGGTTTACCTCCCGCTCGGGAAGTCGAATTTCGTGTTGATCTCGTCCCTGGCGCATCCCCCGTAGCCAAATCTCCTTATCGACTTGCACCCGCTGAAATGCAAGAATTAGCAAGTCAACTTCAAGAGTTGACCGATAAATGATTCATTCGCCCTAGCTCTTCGCCTTGGGGTGCTCCGGTGTTGTTCGTTAAAAAGAAAGACGGATCGTTTCGCATGTGTATCGATTACCGCGAGCTGAACAAGCTCACCATTAAGAACCGGTATCCCTTACCGCGTATTGACGACCTCTTTGATCAACTTCAAGGTGCCTCTTGTTTCTCCAAAATCGATCTCCGTTCTGGCTATCACCAGTTGCGTATCCGTGAAGAGGATATTCCCAAGACTGCTTTTCGAACCCGCTACGGTCATTTTGAATTCTTGGTCATGCCCTTCGGTTTAACCAACGCACCCGCTGTCTTCATGGATCTAATGAACCGGGTGTGTAGGCCTTTCTTGGACCGATTCGTGATCGTGTTTATCGATGACGTTCTGGTGTATTCCAAAACCAAGGCCGAGCATGAACAACATCTTCAGTTGGTGTTGCAAAAGCTTCGAACCGAACAACTCTATGCCAAACTCTCCAAGTGTGAGTTTTGGTCGGATGAAGTACAGTTTCTTGGTCATGTTGTAAACAAGATGGGTATTCATGTCGACCCATCCAAAATTGAAGCAATCAAGAACTGGATTACACCGTCCACTCCTACCGAAATCCGTTCCTTTTTGGGCTTAGCTGGTTACTACCGGCGATTTATTTCGAACTTCTCAAAAATCGCCTTGCCTTTAACAGCATTAACGCACAAAGGCAAACCGTATATTTGGGGCTCGAAGCAAGAAGAAGCCTTTCTAACGCTCAAGCAATTGTTGTGCGAAGCTCCTGTTCTAGTGTTACCTGAGGGTACTGACTACTTTGTCGTTTATTGTGATGCCTCCAACCAAGGTCTCGGTTGTGTACTTATGCAACGAGGCAAGGTTATCGCTTACGCGTCAAGGCAACTCAAAATTCATGAAAAGAATTATACGACTCACGACCTCGAACTTGGTGCAGTTGTATTTGCCTTAAAAATCTGGAGACACTACCTCTATGGGACTAAGTCTATCATTTACACAGACCATAAAAGCCTTCAGCATATTTTTGATCAAAAGGAACTTAACATGAGACAACGCCGATGGAACGAACTCATCAGCGATTACGATTGTGAGATCCGATATCACCCTGGAAAGGCTAATGTGGTAGCCGATGCGCTCAGCCGCAAACCCAGTCAACTCAACTGTATCTTGCCGCGCACGCAGCTTCACTTCGCGCCGATCCAAAACAATCTTGAATCGCGCATTCGCGACGCGCAGCGCGCATCGATCAGCAAAGGCAACCTACGCGCCGAGTTAGCGTGTGGTGAAGAAGCGTATCTAGTCCCTAACCTGAATGGAATTCTCTGTTATCTCAATCGCATCTGGATCCCCAATGATGAGAATCTTCGCTCTGTCATACTGAGTGAAGCACACAAAACTCGGTATTCCGTTCATCCTGGTGCTGACAAAATGTACAAAGATTTGCGCCTTTCTTTTTGGTGGCCTGGTATGAAAAAGGATATTGCTGTGTTCGTAGCTAAATGCCTAACTTGTTCTAAGGTAAAAGCTGAACATCAACGCCCATCTGGTTTGCTCGAACAACCTGAAATTCCTACGTGGAAATGGGAAAGTATAGCAATGGACTTTATCACCAGGTTACCCTTGACCGCAAGCAAACATGATAGCATTTGGGTAATAGTGGATCGATTGACCAAGTCTGCCCACTTTCTGCCCATTCGTGAAACCTACCGTGTTGAACAACTTGCGCATCTTTATGTTAAAGAAATTGTCTGCCGTCATGGTACTCCCTTGAGCATCATATCCGATCGCGATGGCCGTTTTATATCTCGCTTTTGGAAATCTCTCCAATCTGCGTTAGGAACTCGTTTGGACATGAGTACTGCATATCATCCTCAGACTGACGGACAGTCTGAGCGAACCATCCAAACCCTTGAGGATATGCTTCGATCTTGTGTTCTTGATTTTGGAGGTAATTGGGATTCACACCTACCTCTGATCGAGTTTTCTTATAATAACAGCTATCATTCCAGCATCGGTATGGCCCCATTTGAAGCACTTTACGGTCGAAAGTGCCGCTCGCCGATTTGTTGGAACGAAGTGGGTGAAGTTCAAATCACAGGACCCGAACTAGTTCAAGAGACAACCGATAAAATCGCCAAGATCCGTGATCATCTGCTGACTGCCAGAAGCCGACAGAAGAGTTACGCAGATCGCAGGCGGAAGCCTCTCGAATTTCTAGTTGGTGATCTTGTTCTCCTCAAAGTGTCGCCCTGGAAGGGTGTTGTCCGCTTTGGGAAGAAAGGTAAGCTTGCACCTCGTTATGTTGGTCCGTTCAAGATTCTTGCGAGGGTAGGAAAAGTTGCCTACAAACTGGACCTACCGCCCGCGCTCAGCAATGTGCATCCAACTTTCCATGTATCCAATCTCAAGAAATGTTTAGCTGACGAGAACCTCCACATACCACTTGATGAAGTTCAAGTTGATGAGTCTATGCATTTCGTTGAGAAGCCTGTTGAGATTATGGATCGCGAGGTAAAGCAAACCAAGCGCAGTCGCATCCCTATTGTCAAAGTTCGTTGGCAGTCCAAGCGCGGAGCCGAGTTCACTTGGGAAAGGGAAGATCAGAAGAAGATCAAGTACCCGCACCTTTTCTCTGCGCATCCTACTTCGAGATAAACTTCGGGACGAAATTTCTTAAAGTAGGGGAGACTGTGACAACTGCCCAATCCGACCCGACCCAGGTACCCGTTTTCGAATCCGATTCTTTTTATGATTTAAAATTTGATTATTAATCTTTGTAAATTGAACATTAAATAAATTATATATATATATTTTTATATTACTTACCAATAATAATAATTTCTTTCCGCCGACCCGTCCCTTTCTTTCTTCTCTCCGCCGTCCCGCCTCCCTTTTTCCTCTCTTGTCGCCGTCCCGCCCCTTTTCCTCTCTTGTCGCCCCTTTTCCTCTCTTGTCGCCCCCCCTTTCTCTCTTGTCGCCGTCCCGCCCCCTCTGCTTAACCCTTTCGCCTTGAACCCCTTTTTCTCTTAATTCTTTGCTTGTCCTTTGGTTCTTCCCGCCTAAGGATGTCTGCGCAGCTCCACGCGCCAGACTCCTTACAAGGAAGCCTGCGTGAAGACCAGCTGTTCCTACGATACGCGAGGCGAACTGTTCCCGCAGCGCGCTAAGAATGGTAGTTCTTCCCGCAGCGCGCTAAGAATGGTAGTTCTTCCCGCGGCGCGCTAAGGATTATAGTTCTTCCCGCGGCGCGCTAAGGATTGTAGTTCTTCCCGCGACGCGCTAAGGATTGTAGTTCTTCCCGCGACGCGCTAAGGATTGTTCTCTGTCTGCCTTCGCCCTCGCGCGCGCTCGAGTCTTCTATCGCTAGACCTTAAGTCTTTTCTTCAGTTTAGGTCAGCCTGTATGCTTTTGAAATATCTTATCTTTTGTTTGAGCACTTTAGGTCAGTTCCGACATCTGTCCGAAAAGCCACTTTCGGCGCAGCATGCGCACCAATCCTATTGGTTGACAGAAAAAGTGACTGACATAATCTTTTGAAATCTTCTTTTGCATGTCTTGAACAGTGTTTTATCTGACACCTCCCATGCTTTGATCTGTAACCTGTCAGCTTTTCCCCATCCCCTGCAGCTGCCGGCATATCTTTTGATATCTTTTGCTTTTGTTTTCTTGTGCTTTTTAATATCTTTGCTTGATTTGATAAGATCTTTTCCCCTTTTTAAGGGATTGTGTTCCCTTGGGTTTTCCTATAAATTAAGCTAATTTCTTAACACTACACACACTACACTCCTCAAATCCCTCTCCCTTTGCTCTCTGCCCTAGTTCCTCAGCAGCTCCAATCCCTCTCTTTGCCTCCGTCCTCTCTTCTGTTCTGCCCAGATCTCGGTAATTATAAATATATATATTTAGTTTTAATTTGTTTAACTAACAAAAAATCGATACTTACTGCATATATTCAAGACATAAAAACCAATCGTTAAACCAATAACCTCTTATTTATAGGTTAACTTGTGCTTGTTTAAAAGTTGGTTCTTGCATTATCTTTCAACGCACCGTTTACAGGTGAGTAATCTCGTACTTAATCCCCGTTTATTTTTAATGTTTTGGGATGTTCATGTGTTCGTACAACTTGAGTCTTAAACTTGTTTATGAAACTTATGTGCGCAAAACCCCATTTGTTATGGACGTTTACTTGGCTGTTTATTTGTATGTGTGAATCATTAACCGCTTTGTTCGGCCTATTCCGAAGTTTTCATGGATCCATTAGATGAACACGGGAGACCTATCGTTTACGGTTTTCTTGTTTTGTTTACACATGCACGTATGATTAATTGTTTTTGTGCTCGATTGGGAGCACGGATTGAACTATGAGCTATGATCTATTTAGGCTTGATCACAATCTGATTACACCCTATGTTAAACCCCAGTTAAAGCACATGTTGCGCGCAGTGTTTGCTATTATCTATTTATATCTATTAAACTTGATTTCTCACCGACACGCAAGTGTTGACGTTTTATTTTAACACATGTTCAGGTTTGCTGTAGCTGCTTTTGGGAATCTCAAGGACACGTAGGATGTCTTCTTTTTCTTTGGACCTAGATTAAAATGTAACAAGACAATTATGTTATTTGAATATTTTGAGTTATGATATGATTTATGTTACTTTACGATTTGTGTTCTGCGCGTGCGCAATGAAAATTTATTTATTAAATATTGACACCCAAATAGTGTCACGAGTAATGAAACAATACGTGGCGCCCCGATGTATAATCCGCCATCGGTCGGGGTGTTACATCCAACATGCGTATAGTCGATGCTGCCGAGTATTCCGGGGAAATCGTGTTTTTCACTATGCACCTCGTATATGAGTTGGATATCATACAAAGTTGGTTTGCCCAAATATCTCCGTGAGTAAATCGATATGATCCTTATGTATACGCATTGTCAAGTAAACCCTTGAATAATATAAAAATATAACTAAATGAAAGATACACGTATATATGTATACCATGACTGAAAAATGAAATGAGTCTCGTGCAATTTTTTCAGAAATTTCTAGGTATTCATCCATTGTGTCTGATGAAATGCCATACGCTAGTTGATGAATAGCAACTGTACATATTTGTATAGTCGTGAAACTGGGTCTACCTCTTGCATCTAGTCTTTGTTGGAAAAAAAGGATACCGATCCGACAAATCATATGATTAACACATAAATAGTTGTCAACTCATTCGAAACAAATACCAAAAATGATGTTCGTTATAAACGGGATCGGGGTAAAATAATGGCACACCAAAGTTTCATTAGCGGCCACTCAATCATGTAGAAGAGGTGATTGCCTTGTTAGCCTTTGTCGCCTTTAAAACCGCTCAACCAACAGGTTAACTGTTATCCTTCTGGCTTCAAATATAAGGTCGTCTTCCTCCTAAGAGTCGAACAAAGGAAAAAAATTCTATTGCATTTTTTGTTTATAATTGGGTGTATTGGAGAAAAATGAGTAGAATGGGTGAGCTTCTTTTGTAGTTTTTTTGGTATGTGAAGGTGTATGGTTATTGTTTAATATAGAAAATTAAAAAAAGTTAATGGCCCAACGGTCATTTCACGCCCCCTAACAAATTCCCCATTAAAACATCACTTTAACCAACGCGAGCCAGCTTGCGGCCAATCACTCGTGGCTGCGCTCGCAGGCAGTTGTTCCAGTAGTGCGCGGCCAAAGTGTCTCGCGCCACTCGCGTGTCACAACAGATGACCTTATTAAGGGAAGTTGGGTTAGTTTTCTGCCAGACTTTGTTAACATTCTTAACGGATTTCATCATGACACATCCTTTACTTGGGGGTGTATGTTAGTCATTTATTGCCTTAATGCCAAAGTTTAAGGCACAATGGCTTTGGTGGCTTTGCTGACTTTAGACCTATTAGCCTTATTGGAAATATTAATAGGGTTGTGACTAAGGTGTTATTTCTCGGTTAAAAGCAATTTACTGGTAATCTGGTTCTAATGGAGAAATCAAATTTTTTTGCTAATAAAAGTATACTTGATGGGCCCATTGGTTCTTAATGAAATTGTTGCTTTAGATTAGGAAGAAGGGGATGATTTTTAAAGTGGATATTGATAACGCTTACAGCTCTTTGAGTTGGGATTATTTAGAGTATTTCCTAGCTTAGATGAACTTTCCCGAAATGTGGTGGAAGTGGGTTTCAGCCCGGGTGTCAATGTTAGTTAACAAGTCTCTTACTCAGTAATTCCCTTACACGCATGCTCAATGACAAGGCGACTCGTTATCACCATTTCTTTTCATTATAGCACTGGAGGGTCTTTTTGCTATTACGAGGAAAGTAGCGTCGAACAACCTATATCGAGGATTAAAATGTGGGCTTGATGGGCCGGTGTTATCTTTTATGTATGCTGATGATGTTTACTTCTGGTTAATGGGCTAAGAAGGAAAACGGAGATCCATGATTATTTGTTCGTTTGGAATTATTAGGTACCAAGAAAGGTTTGTCTATGGCTTGGAGGGCATAGATGGAGAGACTTCTGTCCTTGGTAGCGTTGACTAGGAGAAACATTGATGTGGGTTCATTAATGTTTCTGATATGCGGTCAACTTGAAGAAACTATCACTCATGAATATTTGTGATCGGTCTTGCCCATATATAGCAAGCTATTTTCGCTTTGGTGTAATATTCCACCAGTTTACGTGTTTCGTGTTTGGGATTTATTGGAACTTTATTAAGAAGAAAGCGAAGACCGATGCAAGGATTGATAATTAAACTCTACATTAGATTCTCACTATACTTTAGAATACTCCAAATCATAGCCCTACTATAAGCATGATATATCAATGGGTCAGTCATGCAAAAACGGATGCAAGGATTGATAAATAAAAAACAAATATAGAGAAATAAGAAAAAACAGCATAAGTACTCTTTAAACAATCAATCAATCATGCCAGGTATCATAAACTTAAAGAGGACTTAACAAACGCAATTGATGCACGATCCCCAGCCACAAACATGAAACTCTAAACCCAATTTGTAATGCATTGTTATAAATATTGTGCTTTAAAACCATCATAACTGATGATCTTCGTTAACACATGCAAAAACATTTATAATTTACCTGCTAATGTTCCCTTAACTAGCTAGGGTAGGTAAGGTGTCGCACCCATATGGAATCAATCAGTTGGAAACTGCTAATCAAGTTTTTAATAAAAATTGTTTAATTAAAATAATTATACTTGTCAGGTAGTCGATATCAATCAGATTAAAAGTGATTTGTTTGTAAACTAGTAATTAGAAAACAATAATCACTTTCGGGCTTCAATTTAGTAATTAACTAATTACCAAGCCTTGTTCGTTGAGTCATCCTTAACAGGGATGCTATATGTGAGTTGATTTTAAGTGATGATTAATAAACTAAGCTTAATGGGCTCTATTACAAAATCCATAAATCGAATTAGAATGTGTCAAGATAACACCTGGGCATGAAGTAATGGTAAAAAACGATATGATGTTAACATGAAAAACATATAACAATAAGACAGTTTAACTTTCAAATCACAAGTTATGTTTCATACAATCTATAGAAAACATAAAACTTAATCCCAATAGTCAATACATAGAATCCTACACCCGGAGGCGGTTCTAAGAGATGTTTAGCCATAAAGCATGATGAAATCAATAAATATGATGTTTGAAGGAATCACCATGGAACAAATCTTGGTTAGAGATGGTGGAAAAGTTCCTAAAATCGCACCAAAACGACTGAAAAAGGAAAGATATCTCTCTAAACCCTAAAACATATAGCTTTTATATTGATTTTCGAATTTTTTCGCATCAAGTTGGCTATCGCTGTATCGCACACAAAGTCTGTTGTACCATACGCTAACTCTGAAAAATCCATACTCCAAGTTTCTACCATACGCTATTTCTAGCGTATGGTACGCCACCTCTGATTTGACCAAATTTTCTCTTTCTTTCTTATATTGCACTCCCATTCATTCGGTTCCATCCAAAAGCTCCATAACGCATATTTAAGCTCTGGATTAGCTCGTTTAAGCACTAAACACTTGCAGTCATAAAATATCTCAAAGAAATATCGTTCAATGTATATCTTACTAATCTAGTATTTCACTCCCTATTTTTCATGTGGCACCCTTCTAGAACCTCCACATAGGATGCCACCTGGATGCCACATGGACTATTTTCTTAATAATCTTATAATTTTTTTAACTTCAAAAACTAGCGGACCCGTTTTTAATTTTTTTAACCCATGGCCTGATTTGTAGTGTTAATTACTAACCCTATTCTATTCAAGTATTACTTAAATTATACATAATCACAATTGCATGTTTTATAAAATCCTAATCCTCCCTTACAACTGTCATTTACTTCGTCTTTCTCTTTAACACGGTGATCCCCTGCCGATCTATACAAGCTTGTATCTGATCATATGATTCATGGACCTTGTGGTGAGGGTAACATGAACTATAGTTGTACGGTTGATAAGAAATGCTCAAAGAATTTTCCAAAGAGATTTCATAATGAGCCAACCATAGATTCACAGGGCTTTCCGCTTTATAGAAGACGGGATAACGAAAATTATGTTGTGGAGAAAGGTATAAACTTAGGCAATAGAAGTGTGGTTCCGTATAACAAGACTCTTTTAAGAAAATATCATGCTCATTTTAATGTCGAGTGGTGCAATCAAGAAGGTTCCATCAAGTATTTGTTCAAGTATATTAATAATGGTCCAGATCGTGCTACAATTTCCCTTGTACAAAATAACAATGAGGACAACTAGGAATCTAATGTTGATGAAATTAAGACATTTTATGACTGCATATATCTTTCTTCATGCGAAACCACATGGAGGATATTTGCATATGATGTACATTACAGGGTTTCGGCTGTAATGAGACTTGCTTTTCATTTACCAGGGAAACAACAGGTAATCTATGGTTCTGAAGAAGATCTTGAAGATGTGTTGAGAAAAACAAGTAATGCTTCTTCAATGTTTACTACTTGGATGGAATGTATAAAATGTATGAGTGTGCAAGGTAGCTAAGCTATGTTGGGTTTCCAACAATGTTTGTATGAAAAAACACATCGAAGATGGTTACTACGAAAAAGTGGATATGCAATTGGTAGAATTCATGTTATTCCTACATCATTTGATGAAGCATACTACTTAAGTATTCTTTTAAACAAGGTCAAAGGACCTAAATGTTTTAAGGACATTAGAACAGTAGATGGTGTTATTTGTGACAGTTTTCGATATGTGTGCTATAGAAGAGGTCTTTTAGACGATGATAAGGAGTATATTGAAGCCATTGAAGAAGCAAGTCATACTACGAGTGGA
Organism: Bidens hawaiensis; assembly: GCF_021521415.1. Lineage (NCBI taxonomy): Eukaryota > Viridiplantae > Streptophyta > Magnoliopsida > Asterales > Asteraceae > Bidens > Bidens hawaiensis. Next base: position 98,311 of record NW_027498498.1, read on the forward strand.
TATTATCTAAAAAATCTGTTTGCCACAATGTTGATGACGTATAGTTTGTCTATGCCAAACTTTGTTTAGGAAAGTACTTGGCAAATTTTAGTTGACGGCCTTCTTTTATATATAAAAAGAAGAACAATCCAGGTAATTTATAACCGATCTTTTTTAGTAACAGGTAAAAGTTTTAATACTTTTTAATTATATTGTTAAAGATTCAAAGAACACTACCTTATTTTTTATGATGATGCAGATCTAATACTTGTTGAAGACCAACTCAAGAATTTGGCGCTACTTGAGATTGAAGGTTTTTTGGTTTCAAACAACTCAACTTTTCAAAAGTATCAAAAAAATGCCGTACCTAGATAAGGATTCTATATCATCTGCAACGAATCCGCTCATTGTTGAAGAGCTATCTTATGATACCGAGTCTTTTAGAAATGAGTTTAACCATCTTTTTTTTTCGTTAACAGATTAACAACGAGGTGTGTATAGTGAGATAATGAAGTCATGGAATGGCAAGAAAGGTGGTGTTTCTTTGTGTCTACAGTTATGGCGGTACAGGGAAAACATATTTATCGAAAACGTTATCTGCTTCTGTATGATCGAAGGGTCAGATTGTTTTGAACATCACATCAAGCAGCATTGCTTAGTTATTATTGGAATATGGTAGAACAGGTCAGTCCATATTTCTTATTTCAATCAATCTAACCGAGGATTCTCAGTGTCAGGTATTGTTTAAATTAGTTAATATTTATCATCTTTTTGAAAATTTTGTTACTTTATTTTATGGATTTGAATAACTATATAAAAGCTTTAATACTTTTTAATTATATTGCTAAGATCCAAAGAATACTACCTTATTTGTTATGATGATGCATATTTGATACTTACTAAAGACCAACTTAAGAATTTAGCGTTACTTGAGATTGAAGGTATTTTGGTCTCAAACAACTCAACTCTTTGAAAGTATAAGCAAATGCTGTATGTAACACCCCGTCTTAAGCGGAAGCGCCCGAGTGTGATGTACAGATTGCTCAAAACACATGTGACACTATTAAGTGACAATATTATCAATAATTAATTTTAACATAAAATAAACAAGTTTGAAAACAAGAAATACAAGAAAATTAATACAACTATACAATTTGTCCATTTGTTAAAATAACCAGTCTAGCTTCTTCATCATAGCATAATCCTCTAATAATGGTACATGTAGCATATATATAAAATAATGTCAACTAACTGAATAGTTGGTGAGTTCACATAGTTTGATATAAATACGTAAAAACCATACAATACACCAACAAGTGTAAATCGAGCAAGTAAAGTCATTTCCAGTTGGTGATAGACAACGTACTCGAATAATCGTGTAAGTAAGGTCCTTTCCAATTGGTAATGTAACATCTCGAATTTTTCGTATTTGTTTAAACCGATTCGAGAATGTATTCGGATCTTTTGAACTGATTAAAACTTATATTTAACTTGGTTTAACTTATTTTATAACTCCCTAACTTTCAATCATGCCAAATAATCCTTAGAAACCTTTAAAATCACTTAAAACGGCTAAAAATCGCATTTACGGGAACTACGGGGACTAATTTTGTCAATTCTTTCCTATTTTTGATTAAATTAACGAAACTTAAACTCCAAGAAATGTTATAGCTGGTCCAATTTCGTTTTCTTGGTTTCCAAGCCAAATTTTGTTAGTTATTGTACTATCTTTTCTCATTAAATAGCTTATTTTGTTTCCTAATTTGTTTTTAGCATCCAAATCGCTTATTTTTGGCATAAATCGAGTAAATTAAGGTCCAAGAAAAGGATCACAACTAAAATACAAGTCCATATTTATAAATTACTAATCACTCACAAAATCTACAACTTTTTCATTGATTTGGTCATTAATATCATATTTAGTTACTTAAACGAGTAAATCTTCCAAATATAGTTCGTTTTTGATATTCTTAAATAAACAAGACTCATAATCTCTGCCACAAACATTACCTAAACCCTAAGAAGCATTTTCAGCCTTCACCCCTCTCTATGCCTCATAAAATACTTCGGTTTTTGCATTATTGTTGAAGCTACAAGCTTATTCGTTTGAGTTTGCTTACGTGTGGACCTTTGACTCATCGTTTCTGTTGATTCTTTCACTTTTCTGGTAAGTTGTAAACATAGAAATAGTTCATATATATTCCCTAGTCAATAATCTTCAATCAATTTCGGTGGTTGAAGGGTGTTGACCGGTCAAATCGTTTAAAACTCGTTAAAGGACAAAATAGTCAACTAGTTTGACTTAACGTTTTCTCATACTTCTGGTCAGATTCAACATTCGGTCCAGAAGACTTTTATTATCATAACAAAAATTTAAGGCTACTAACCAAAAGCCCAACTTCCGACTCTGTAACGCCCGCAAATTTTCGTTAAAAGGATCTATGTGTTGTAGAGTTTGTATTTTTACTGAGACTCGATCTGGCCTTCCTCGGGGACCTCTTTGTCTTTCTTGTAAGCCTATTTAGTTAACGTTTAATCCAAGACATCATAATTTATAAGTGAAAGGGCCTAGATGTAAAATTTTTATAACATAAACCCTAACTTGCTTCCATCCTCCTAATTTCCGATCGGCAGCCATGGGAGGGTCTCCTCCTTGATTTCCGTGCAGGTTTCAGCCATTCTCCAGCCTCCCGAGTCTAATTCAAGGTCGGTTCTATCATCATACAACTCTTTTTCACCATTAAAACCTTTGTTGAACATGTTAGGGTTGAGTTTTGATTATAACAATTTCTGACAGATTCGTACTCGTTTATTGCTCGGTCTGTAACTCAATGAAAATATATTGTTTTTGATCGATTCTTGTTTCTATGATATTTTAATTTGAGTCTAGTTTCCAGAAAGGTATAATACGTAATTTTTGGACGAGATTTGAATACTTTTTACGATTTTATAATATTGAGTGTCAAAGCTGATGCGGGATGACGGATTCTGGTCTGTCTTCCCGACATCATAACCCTTTTTTGACAAGTCTAAATTGGTTGGTTTCACTTCTGGAAGTTAATATTTTGAGTTAGGAACCAAACCCAATTGGAATCGATTAATTTGGCTGGGTAATGAATTTTATAAAAATAAAACCATTTTGTTGCGCACTGAAATAGCTGCACATACCTTTCTGTGTTGGAGGAATTTTTATGATTTTTTTGTCCACTAGAAAAATATAATAAAAATATTTTTATAAACTTAAGATATTTATGCAACTCTGGTAAAAATTTAATAATTCAATTCCAAGGTTTTCCTATGTAATAAAATACATCTTTGCATGCTAATATCTGCATGTTATATTCGTTATTGATCTATAAGTTTGTTTTAGGCTTAACCGGTGGCTGCCCTTTCTCACATCTTTCGGGGCTGTTATAATTGAAGTTCGTGCTCCGTCATCTTCTTAGGTATGTCTAGTGTAATATACTTTAGTATCATGAGTTTTGGCATTCGTTAGATTGGTCAACTGTTGATGAAGTGAAAACTAGGTTTCGGTTGTCTAGTTTGTCAATTGTTGCGTCTAGCGCGTTGTTTGAGGGAATTAACAACCAATTCGGATGTTGTAGCCTCGGTATGATTTGTTGGCTGTGAAAAACTATATTTTTATGTTATTGGGGCTGAATTGGTTGTCGGTTACTCAAACGGGTCGGTACGGCGCAAATTCACGTTTATTGGTAGTTTGTGCATCGTGCTTGCGAATTACCGACCCATCCAACTCGTATAGCGTCGTGTGGACTTGTTGGCTGTGATTTTACTAAATTTGGTCCACACAGGGTTGAGTTGGTATCTAAGTGCATAAACAACCCGTTAACGCGCGTATTCGATAAAGTCACCAACTTTCGGGGGTAAATTGGGAACCCTTTAAGATGTTCCAAAATATATATTAAAATTTACAAACTAGATTCCGAATAAGTTATAAGCTTGGATAGTATATTATACCCATACAGTTACGAATTGTTTAACTTTATTAAACACTTTAAATCCCGGAGTTTTCGTGAATTGAATAAAATGAAAAGGAATCGAACGAACAACGTAGCTCATTGTGAATATAATATTAATGATAAAATAATGAATAAGAATACGCGCAAACCATCAGATCGATTTATCAAACTCAATAGAAATTGACAAATAATAAATACATTAACGAAACTGATATATATATATATATATATAAACCTAAAATTTAAAATGGGTCGGGTTTTCGGGTTTGAAAAGTAACGAATGTTACAATAAAGCTAAGGTGAGTTTTACGAATGCTCTCCAAACATGAGCATGCTTGTCTAAACTGTAATTGTTATAAACATGTCAAATCATGACGTCCGCATTTGATATGTATCATGGATAACTCCTAGGCATGCATACACATGTATATATACATGTCTGATGTGCGTCAGATAACCCTATAACAATGACCCTCACAACTAAGCTTTAAAAATAAAACGAAAATCCTAAAACCACACACAACCGGCAAGTGTACCGATCGCAAGTAGTATAGACCTAGGAAGTCCGAGTATCGAATACGTGGACACGTAAGGACGCTAACGATCACTAACTCTAGACAAGACCTACCTTAGAATAATATTTGATTGATTTTTGATTTTTTAATTACTTAACTGAACTAACTGGACTAACTAACAAAAGTTACCTAAAATAGAAAACTAAACGGAGAACTAACTGTGTTAACTTCGGATGGAGAAAAACGTCTACCTAGGTCTGAATCAAACTGTAGGCCTAACAAGCTAATGGATTGAATGATATCTAGACACTGGTCTCTAAAGATGACACAACTAAGGATCGCTCGGGCTCACTGGATCACCTCTCGGTCTCACTCAATAAACCTAAACTACTCAAAATCGTCTAAAACGACCAAACCGGGAAACAATTGTTAACGTGTTCTAATGTTGACTCACCTCTCGGTCTCACCAACACTCGACCCTAATGGCAATGAATACTACACAACCAAGGATAGAGGAACAATTCAACTTAAACTAAAATAGATCAACTAGTCGCTCAAAACACCTAAACCTGACAAGAAACGAACTCGCTCTCGCGCAATCCTTATTCTAGCATGCAAAGGCAATGAGACAACCCTAATTTCTTATCACCTCTCGGTCTCTAAGAAGGTACCTAACCGCTGTACTTTAACCTCAAATTGACGCAACAAAACCCTACGGTTGTAACTACCACAAACAAACCCTAAACACAAAGTCTAGAATCAAACAATGCACCGATCAATCAACACAAAACTAATTAACCGACACACGGGGTTTATGCAATGAATCACCAAAATTTCCAGCCCTTAAAAGCAACCTATTTCATGTCTAAATCAAACTTTACAATAACAATATACGTCTATCAATCGAACAATCCAACAAGCTCACCAAACATTAACAATTATCATCATTCCTAGGTAGAACTAACAAGTTTAGCCTCTAATCATATTTGGACAGCCATGAACACTTAATAAAACCATTGTATAACTCATCTCAAACATCAATTCAAGCATTCAATGATCAACAAATATCATAAACAATTCAATCTCTCAATCAATTGCAAAACAAATCAACAATTAAGCAGGAAAATCAAAGTGTATGAACAATGAAAAAGATGTAAGGATATGAGATGTTCCGGGCTGCTCCTTGGCTGTAAAACGGATGATGAATGATCCCGAGGCTTGATTCTTGTGTCTTTTTCCTTCCCTAGCCGCCACAAGCTCCAACCCTAGCTTCCACAAAACTTTTTTTTTTCTTTCCCTCCTTGCTGTCTGCGATCGGACCAGGGCTGCTAGGCTAGGGTTTTTTTTCTTTTTTATATTATAATATAATAATAATCTTGGGCTTTTCCATGATGCATATGGGCCGGGCCTTGAGTTTACTTGAAAATGTATGCGTAAAAGGCTCGTAAACTGCTCCAAAAGCTTGGTTTTTCTTCCTTTTAGCCCTTAGCCTACCAGATAATAAAAACTATGTGAAACCTATATAAAATAAGTTAAAATACATAAAATATAATATAAAACGTAGATAAAAGGTGCGGCAAATACGTGTGTTTTACAACACATCAATGTCACTATGGCGGGAATGATTGGCGAACCCACCAGTACAGTGTGGTTGAATCTGATTGTATGTGGGGCTAAACACCAATGATCCCATAGAGATTTGTGGTGTAGGGAAACATTATGAATATTTTATGCGTGGGTACAAGTCATGAATATGCTAATATGCTTTTGACAAACTATTAATATTTGAACTCACCAACATAAGCTAAAGTGTCTTTTAAGCATGTGTCACAAGTAATGAGGATTGAGGGCTAGTTACCATATATTATGAGCATGCGTGTCCGGAAGAACTGTCGAATCCCAAATCCGTGGTGTTTGGGAAAGTTTTATATCTCAAGCTAAGAATAGTTTGACTAAGTTTTGTCTTTTCAAGTTCCAACCTTATAGTTTATGTAAATAAAATAAGCGTGTTACACTTTAAGTTGGTATCAATTGTGTACTTTTTATCCTTATCTGGGTGATGTGTCACATTTTGTCCTGAAAATCAACTAATTTCGTTGGTAATGGGTTTAGGTATCGTTAAATTAGAGTGGCATACACCCCTTTAAGAATAACAGGTTTCTATTTTCTTACTATCAACAAGTTTATAACGAGTCTGATGGGCAGTGATAGAATTGACTAACTACTGGTGAAGGCATATCCTCCAGTCAGCATCGGTATTAAGAAAAAGAGCATGGTAGAGTCGAAATAGCCGCTTGGAAGAAACTTATGAAGAATGCTATGAAAATTCTCTTAGTTGCGCCCACCAATCACAAAGGCTCTTCCCCTAGAACCAACACCATTATCATTGCCATTTCTGTCATCATTGTTATTGTCTCTGTTGTTCTGATTTAGCTGAGGGCAATCCTTCATAAAGTGATCCTCATTACCACACTGAACAAACTTCTTGGCACCATCAGGTTGTTGTTGCATCTGCTACCGGTGTTCTCCTAAAAATCGGCTCCTGTAGTCCTTTGCAGCATGTCCTCTTTTGCCACAATGCTCACATTGTCTCATATTACACATGCCATGATGATGGACGTTACACTTATCACACTTAGGACGATTACCTTGATATTCGTCTTGACCCTGATTTGTCGTTTGTTGTTGGTTGAAGGTACTGTTGTTGTCAAACTTCTTTGATTTCCGCTGTTGTGGTTGATTAGAGTTTGACCCTTGTTATGACTATTTCCCACTTGCACTTGTTATTTGCTAGAGTAGAAACATGTGCGCCCTTCTTCGGTAGTGTACCTTACTGAATTTCTTTCGCAGTAAGCTTGTGTGCTAATCGGATTCCCTGTTGAATTGTTTCGGGGTTTAACGAAGTCACCATGATTTGAATCTATGGAGCTGAACCATTGAGGTACCTTTCCATGCGTTTGTAGGCAGGGGTTACCATGTTAGGACATAAAGTTGCTAATTCGTTAGAGCGATTTGTATAGGCTTCAATCTCCGATCCCACCATCTTAAGATTACAGTATTCGGCTTACAATTTTTGAATTTCATCACGGGGGCAATACTCTTCTCACATCAATTCCTTAAAGTCATTCCATGGTGTTGCCGTTACTTCCGGGCCCAACATCTGAGTTTGAGAGTTCCACCATATTAATGAAGCATCTTCCAGGATACTAGAAGCAAACTTGACCCAATCAGCTTGAGGACAATTACACATTGCAAACACAGACTCTGTCTTTTCAAACCAGCGAAGGAGACTCACAACACCATCCGCTCCATTGAACATCTGAGGTTTACAATTCATGAAAGCTTTAATAGTACACTTGGGAGGATTAACTAGGGGACATCTAGGATTGCAGCTTGAAAAGCAGCTAGGGCCTCATTTATTCAGTTGTTGATCAATGCCGTAAGTTGTTCCTGAGTCATATTAATGTCGCCACGTCCAGCCATGATATCCTTCATTCACAATATACCATAATGAGAAGATATCTAAGAAATAACATCAAATATGTATACATCAAGCAAATGAGTGATTCATAAACACTTCTTCATAAAATCAAACAATAATAATTCTCATTAAATAATTTGTAATCCGATCACAAAGTATTGTAGTGAAATTATTAGGAATCCCGAGTTTGTTGTTTGCGTAGGATCAATAACTTTAGATGACAGAGTTTAAAGTTTCAAGAGTTTTGATTTAAGAAAAGTGTTTACACAACGAAATCCCATCTCACACCAATGTACCTATAGATTCACGATTACGTTCCGGACCGTACTCGTCAATTTATCTTACACTGAGGTGTTATGTCCTTTCCATTATGCCTATATAAGATAGTGATAACATCATAAACAGAAGTAGGGAACATCAATGAAGTAATGCCGAAAATAGAGGAAGGAGGGAACTTGTTCTTGATGCATCCAGGGTCTAACTAAGTCCGGTAATCCTCGCCACTCGTTGGTGTCACCTAGGGCGCTGGCGTGTGATAACTCCTCGCATGCCTCCTCACCTTTCATTGGTGCTAGATCGAGCCTCTTCCGAACTAATGGTGGCATCAAAAGACATAACAGCAAAGAAAGACATGAGATAGCAAGTTAAAAGATATATTATCAGATAGGGATGGTGACATGGTTAAATGTGGGCATACCAGTGACAGAGTGTATGCGTGTGAATGCTATGTATGCATGTAATGCAATGCATGAAAACAATGTACTGATTGGTTGATACGTTTGAAAAACCGTTTTTGTGCTTCGAAAAGGTCATAGATTGGTTGTTCGAAAACAAACCTAGTTCACTATAACTAATGGCTCTGATACCAATCTGTCACACCCTCAAATTTTGACTAACAGAGTTTTACGCGATGGACCGCAAGGCGTGTGACATACTGATGTAACACAAAGTGTACATCTTATTGCATCGAATTATCCTTATATTTATGCCGAACTCCATGCAAATTCATTGTTTTAGGTACTTATTTGAGTTATTTGTGAATTTGCAAGTCCGGGCGCTAGCCAGACAAAGAAAACATGAAAAGATAGCGTTTCGGAGGCAAAAACAGCAATCTGCCAGACCTGCACGCCCATGCCAGCCCGTGCATGGGGCCGTGCCAACCAAGAAATGTGCCAGCCCATGCATGATCCAATGCTGAGAAAAGTCAAAATAACCAGCCCATGCACGCCCGTGCACGCCCGTGCTCGAACAGAGAAATCTGACTTTTTGGTCAGACTAAAGCAATGGGTTGACTTTCCACATCAGGGCACGACCGTGCATGCCCGTGCACCAGCCTGTGCCAGACGTCCATAATGCCTAAATACACCTCCATTACCTCCATTTCAAGTGTGGAGCCTTAGGGGAATTCTCTGAAATTGTTGGAAATTTATTGTGTGTGTTCTAGAGAGAATTCAAGGCTTCCATCTAGTGTGATCATCCTTGCAATTAGCAATCATCATTCATCTTAGTTTGCAATTTCTTGTTCTTAACAATGCTTTGTAAGACTACTTTGATTTTGTTTGTTGTATCAAGCCTTATGGGCTAATACTTTTATTACTTAGATTATGTTAAAACTTTTACTTATGTGATATTTATCTATGCATGATTTTGGCAAATTGGTGTTCTTCAAGTTTATGACATGTTCTTGAATAGAGTTTAATGGTTGAATGCTTGTTTTAATTCCTAGTCTTGTTAGTTTGATAGATGCTTAGCCATAATATGTTGGAAAACTATGTGTTGAGTATTTGTTTATGAACTTAGTTTGTGTATGCATACTTTGTTCATATCACTAAGTTAGGAATGACTAGTGGAAATTAATTTGGTTATGAATTTTAACAAGCATGAAACCTATCACTTGATATTGGAAAATTGTATGGTGATAACATGATTCTTTGAGTTGGTTGATGTTTGCTAGAGATTAAGGCCATAATCCTTAGTTTATATTTTGCTAATTTAAAAGATTCATGTGTTTAACTAGTGTTATTGAGCTTGTCTATTTTACATGATTTTAGGTGGTTAGTTTGTTGTTTTCATGCTAGCTTTCCTTTAATTATGAGATTAGGTAGTTTTGACAAACTTACTAATCTATGGTTATTATCTGGAAAAACACCCATCATGATGTTGTGTCGTTAGTATTAGGTTGCCTTGATTGGAATTTGATATTGATGCTTAATACATGATGTTTGCCATTATCATTGTCATTTTGTCACTAAGTTTAAGTGGATGCATAGTCTAAGTAGCCTTGTTTGGATTGATTGTTAGTTGTATTTTATTTACTTTGTTATTGTTATATGTTAGTTTAGTAATTTGAAAAATCAATTTGATTGCTTGTTTGGTTAAATTAATTACAAAGATTTATTATCAAAAGTTCTCCGTGTTCATGGATTGACACTCGGTCCTTACCGATACTTTGCTACAAACAATAGGTACACTTGCCTTTCATGTGTGGTTTAGTTGTTGCTAAAAACTATTTTTAAAACCCGATTTGTGTGGAACTTTTATCCAAATTTATATATATATATATTCACACACGTCAAGTTTTTGGCGCCGTTGCTGGGGACAAGGTGTTTTACTTTTGAAAACGATACGAATAATTGATTTGCCTTGTTGATATTTTTGCTCTATTTTATTTTAGTGTATTTCATTTTTATTCATCTTGTTTTATTTTATTTTATTAGTTAAATTTTTAGGTAGTTTTCCATGTCTTGTTTGTTTTCCATTCCGCATTTCTTTCGGGTGATACATGTCCACCACACCCGGTCCTGAGCTTGTTTCCCCCCTTTCTGAACCCGAGCGACATCTTAAAGAAGGTTTGAGGAGGAGAGCGTGCGAAATTGCCGAGGTCTTTGAAAACGAAGTTGTAAAGGAGGACGCGAATCCCGAGGTTGAAGAGATGGCTGATCCGAACAATCAAGGTCGCATGGATGACTTCGCCACGCCGTCCCTCGATGGCTATGGCAGCGGTGTTAGGGAGCCTGTGATTACCGTGAGTTTCGAGATCAAGTCGAGTATTATTCATATGGTTGAAAATTCCGTTTCTTTCCATGGCCTCTCGAACGAGGACCCTCATTCTCATGTTGCGCATTTCCTTCGATTATGTGCGACATTCAAAATTCAGGGGTGTACAGACAATGTCGTGAGACTCCGACTTTTTCCGTTCTCACTTCGCGGGGCTGCCTTGGAATGGTTAGAGGCACTCCCTTCCGGTTCCATCACCACTTGGAACCAATTGGTTGAGCAGTTTCTTCTTCAGTACTTCCCACCCGATAAAACTGCAAGATACCGGGCAAAAATCACTGGTTTTCGTGTTGATGATGACGAGTCACTTCATGCTGCATGGGAGAGGTTCAAGGGCTTGTTGAGAAAATTCCCTCATCACGGTTTGAGTCGCGGTCTTCAGTGTCGTACGCTCTTTGATTCTTTATCCGGAGCACAGAAGTAGGCCGTTGATCAGGTTACGGGAGGAGATTTCGGTAGGTGTACTCCCAATGTGGCGTTTGATGTCTTGGAGCGAGTTGCTAAGGAGAGTTTTGCATATAATCCACCTCGTAGTATTCCTTTCACTAATGGTGTTCTTCATGTCGATTCTAATACCCTTGTTTCCACTCAGTTAGAAGCCTTGACCAAAAGATTCGACCAGATGCAATCCGATCTGTCCAAATCTAGCTCTCGTTGTGGGGTGTGTGACGGGAAACACTCGACCAGTCAGTGCCAGCAGGCCATGGTGGTGGAGGATGTTGACTTTGTAGGCCGCCAAAACAATGCCTACAGTAACTCCTACAACCCGGGATGGAGAAACCACCCAAATTTCAGCTGGAAAGATGGTGGTGGCAGTCAAAATCAGAATCAAAAGCTATTGACGTAGGCTGTCGCGGTCTACTCAAACAATCAATTTTAAAGACTTAAATACCTATAATAAGTACGGGTAAGTAAGGTCATCTCCTCAGGGACTCAAGGAAAATGCAAGTTTATTTAATTTATAACTAATTATTTAACCTAAGCGGACAGACGATGTCAAGCGGTTTTTAGAAAAAGATTTAATTAAAACTAATGATTACTTAAAAAGATTTGTAAACAATATTAATTAAAAAGCATTCATTCTAGGTTCGAGTTATGTGTTCTATACGTCAATCACAGATTCTAGACTTTAGTTTTACAATAATTGCTAGTCCTATGGTTTGATTTATGATGACAAGTGATACCCTAACCGAATTGTTGACACAAATGAACCCGGACACCACAATTACCAATTCTATGTCTAGGATAATTAACTCAATGATAAGGTTTGATGATTATAGTTCAAGGACACATGAGCCTAACCCTAAATATTGATGAACAACCAAACAAACGTTACACAAATCAATAATAAAAAACACAACCTTTAATCAACCAAATAACTAATTAAGCAAGATAAATCATATAAATTCAATCAAGCTATAACCATTAAGCATTAGAATCTGATCAAAACAGTACTTCACACAAAACCTTAGCCTAGAACGAACACACACGATTAGCCGGACATCGACATAATCGTTAAAGTACTAATCTTGATGAACATAAGATCTTAGGACAAACCGGAAGCTTTGGAATGATGGAAAATCGCCCTAGAACTCCTCTTTTACCTCTGGAAGTCGTAATAGCCGAAATAGGGTCGAAAAATCGTTTATATAGTGAAAACCCTAACTTTTGCCGACATTGAGCATCTTCGCGTATCGCGAAGTTTCATGTCCTGCATCTTCGCGATACGCGAAGATACAACTGACTTTATATTTGAATTCCTCTCGTCGAGAAACATGAAATTCATATATTATGGATTCCGTAACTCATTTTCTAAGCCAAGATATGCCCTTTTTACTAAAACACACTTTCTTGGTAACCCATGTTGTTCAGTTTTCGCTTCGGCTTCATGTTTCTCATCCAATCCTCTCCTGAATCCTTCTTAACCCTCAATTCATGTTTCCCCATGCTTCCATCATCTCGAGGCTTGCTTAATCTTCATCTGGATGGCTCTGAATTAGCTCGTTTAAGCTCCTTAACTTCCAATGTCCTGAAAACACATAACAACGCTTGAAGTACCAATGTTCATTCATTTATTTAACTAAAATTAACTAATTAATATATAAACTTAACTAAGTTTTACCCAACCATCAGCCAGCAGGGTTTGACCGAAATCCAAATTACCAAAGTCAACCTCAGAACCAATCTTACCAGCAAAAGCCTCAGTTTCAGGGTTCCAGCAATAGTGGTCAGTCTAGTGGTGGGTCTAGTGTTGAAAATCTTTTGACTCAGCTTTTGGCTAAAATAGAGACCTCAAACAAAACGGCTGAACAGAGGAACCTGAATATTAATGAGACTCTCCAGAGACACGATCTCGAGTTGAGGAATCAGAAAGCGTCCATTCAGACCATCGAGAATCAGGTTGGACAGATTGCTCAGCTCCTCTCTGCGAGACCACAGGGTAGCCTTCCGAGTAACACTGAGATTAATCCGAATTCCGATGCTAAGGCAATTACCCTGAGGAGTGGTAGATCCACCATTCCTGTTGATGCATCGGTTTCCACACCAAAACTGATTGCCGATGAGATCGAGACTGAGACTCCTGGTAAGGTGCACCCGAGGGTAACCCCAGAAAGTACCGCACAAACCAGTGAGCCAGTCAGGACTTATGTTCCTCCCATTCCATACCCAGGCCATTTGAAGAAGCAGAAGATGGAAGAGCAGTACGGGAAATTCTTAGAGCTTTTTAAGCAGCTTCATATCAATCTTCCGTTTCTCGATGCGTTGAAAGAAATGCCTAAGTATGCGAAGTTTCTGAAAGAGGTCCTCTCGAATAAGAAGAAATTAGAGGAGCTTTCTTGTGTGACTTTAAATGAGGAGAGTTCTGCCATCCTTCAGAAGAAATTGCCCAAGAAAATGACCGATCCGCGCAGTTTTACCATTCCATGTTTGATCGGTAGTTTGTCGGTTAGTAATTGATGTGCTAAAAGTAATTTAATATTATTAACTAAAATTACGCTAATCTAGACACTAAGTAATAAATTCTAGACTCTTAAAACTCGACTAAACTACTAACCGGCAAGTGAACCGGTCGACTCTAGTACAGCTAAGTAAGTCCGGATATCGTACCCACGAGACTCTTTAAATTAAGTTTACTAGCTAATTAGACTCGACTACAAAACACGACTTATTATTTATATTTGTTTAAGGGGTTTTTATTTAAAATACTAAATTAATAATATAATTAAAACTAATTAAGAAAACAAGTAAATTAAACGAAAGCAAAGTTTGTTGTGAAAATATGATGATGATGAGAAAACTACCTAGGCTAGACTCCATTAAATTTCAGTAATGACTTGACTCGGAAAAATATTTAGTTATGGACTGGAATCGTAAAATAGACACTTAAAAGAAAACCCGAATAGTACCCCTGACCCTTCTCAAGAGAAAACCTATGGATTTCTAACAAGTTTTAACGCACACCAGTATTAAAAATCAAGTTCGCTTATGGTCACCCAATTTGTTTACAATTTAGTTCCTTTATACGAAATCCTACCTTACAGCGCGGAAATCAAAGGCAATTTAATATGATTAATTGATTTGATAAACAATAATAAATAATCAACCCTAGACGGACTCCTTACGAAGAACTAAATCTAGCAAGATTAAATAATAAAGACTTATCAATAACCTAGCACTTTACAGATTTTAGGTTAGTAGCTCACTTAAGGTTATTTAACAATATTATTCCTATGATCTTATCGCGAAATCAAATCATAAAATAATCAAGAAAACAGAGTAATTGACCTAATAGCAATCCTATCAGATGAAAAACAATAATCAAGGAAAACAATGGAATAAAACTCATCAAACAATCCTAAGCAATCATACGCATCAATTAATTATAAGCAAATCTTTTACTAAGTCATAAAAACCATAACTTAAATAATCCCAAATCAAATCAAAACGTCAAGATAAGTTTATCATAAGCCTAGGCAGTCTAAGGGTTTAGCCAACAACCATACTCAAGAACAAACCAAAATAAATAAGTTCAAATAATGAGTTCATGACGAAAACAATAAATTCAAACCAATAATAATGCTGCTTGGATGAGTTGGTGTTGAACCCTGACGCTATCTGGTCGAACCAACGTGATCTTATCTTCTTCTTCTGTTAGGCTCCTTGCGTCCCCTCTACCAATCTAATCCGCTCCTTCCGTCCCCTCTTGTCGTCCCTACCAAAAAATTAATAATCATCCCTTGGGTTATAGGGGTTTTTTTCTTTTAAAACAGCGGCCCAGCCGACCTCCCCTTGCAAATTGTAAA
The DNA here is from genome assembly GCF_021521415.1 of Bidens hawaiensis. Classification (NCBI taxonomy): domain Eukaryota; kingdom Viridiplantae; phylum Streptophyta; class Magnoliopsida; order Asterales; family Asteraceae; genus Bidens; species Bidens hawaiensis. The sequence goes on from NW_027498498.1 coordinate 113,627, forward strand.
CTAACCGACCCATTATAAGTCCATAGCCCATAATATTAAAAGTTGATTGAATCTTTGAAGCCCACGTAATATTTCTTTTCAATCAATATATCTCCATCTTTTTTTTTCTTTTCTTCCAACATTGCTTTTCAATCATCTAATTATTATTATTATTATTATTGTTATTGTTATTGTTATTGTTATCTAGTAACATATAAAATACGTTCGACTCTTCACTCGATGATCTCAAGTTTAGTAAATACACTTCAATTTAGCTCAAAGTCTCTTAAAACCTTAAAAACATACATTTGAACCAATTAAGAATACTATTAAATAAAAACATGGCTCAAAAGTATTTAAAAGTGTATAAAATACTTATATAATAATATGTGTATTTTAGACCATATCAAATATCCCCACACTTAAACCTTTTTCGTCCCTGAAAAAGCTATTTTTTGCAATGGAATCGTAATCGGAAAATATGGTCTTAAAAACATATAGGTTGTTAAAGCTCAGATAAACGCAAAAACCGCGATTGCCGATATTGTTGTCCACTTAAACCCAGCCACCAGCATGTCAAGCCCCCAAGCACATTTAGCATTTTAAGTTCATGTGATATCAAAAACCTATGGGTCTCACACCTTTGGAGTTAAGATTCACCCCATCTCAAACACAGTAAAGACAATTAAAAATTGAGTCGAAGCAAACTGGTTCAACATATCACCGTAAGATAAGAACCCCTTAATGGTAAGAAGAAAATGCACTTAGATGGAATTATGGATGATAGGTCAAGTGAGGTCGTACGAGCATGCCCTAAATATTATTGGACTTTGTCCTATATATCCCCTAAGAAAATATTTATTGACTAAAAACTTTCGAGCCCCAATAGTGTATCCTCAGAGTCGCCATCCCCTTGGTAACACGTAAACTCTCAGTCTCGTCTAGTACGTGCACTTTGGCCTCTTTTTCTATTTTTGAGAATGCTTCTTTGGCATTTTTCATTACATAAATTTTCTCAATTTTCTTTTATTTATTTATTTATTTTTTCTTTATTATTATTATTTTATTATTTTTTATTTTATTGTGCACTTAGGCATCTTTTACCTAAAAATATATAACTAAAGACTAAAGCTCGTATAAAATTGGACATTTGCGGGCGCCACCACTCTTTATTTATTTTCATAAAACGGAGTAGCGTGCTAATTTTAAAGTGCATTCAATTCTCACCACCTTAGGATAGTTAGCTTATGGTAATACTCTCTATGACTTATCGAATTTCAGCTTCACTGTCCCCTCTAGGATGAGAACCCACAAAATCTAAGATTCATTAGGTTTATTTAGAATATGCAATGGGAAACCTTTCAAGACTAGTTGGGCCAACCGACACATCCCAAGCTTAGTACGCTTTCTTTTATATTATTTCATATTATTAGTAGTTTGAAAAACCAATCCCCGATTATACTATCATCTTCCATTATAGTGCAAAAAAAATATATTCATTAAATTCTTGGGACATTTTTCTTTTCAAATTTTTTTTAGGCTTTTTTTTTAATTTTTTTAATTTAATTTTTTTTTTCATATTTTTATTTTTGCCGAAAAACATCAATTTCCCATCCCCACACTTAAATTTCACATTGTCCTTAATGTGAGAAAAAGGAAATTATAATTAAGATTATGCAAAAAATAAATATAAATTAATGAATTGGAGCAGACTCCCCTGGTAAATATGACGATATGCCTCATGAGTCGTGTTCCGTGCCCTCCAATTCGAACGTGATCAACAAACTATCTTCAAATAACGTCATCTCTCACGAACAAGAACAATAATCCTGAAGCCAGTGGCATCCCCACACTTATTTAAAACCATAGCTCATCAAACATCTCATAAGCAACCCTGGAACAACCTGCAAGTAAGAGAAGAAACACCCGACAGAGCAAAAAAATATAAAACCAAAATAAAAACAAAATAGAATTAAAACATAGTACCAAGTTGCCTCCCGTGAAGCGCTAAGTTTACAAAAGAATCTTCAGCCGGACTCATTCCCGAAACCTCAATCAGGAGGCTTCTCTTTTATCCTCTTCCCATTAGTGCTCTTCAACACTCTCCTTTTACAACTAGTTGAAAAGAAACTAGTTTTCAAACTCATGTTGGCCCAATAATAAGCATTCAGCTCGATCACCCAATTATTGAAATTATGAGGACGTGACATATTTGGCACACTTCGATTTCTAACTCCAGATATCCTCCTTCTTAGGGCTCTTGATTTTCGTGGCGGTCCACGAACGAGTATTTCTACAAACTTGCCAGTTCTACCGCGCACACGCGGATGTTTCACAGTGAGATGCGGTTCTTTATTCTTCAACTCTTCGGATATCTCTTGTGATTCCTCTTTGACAATTAACTTCTCAACTAGTTTCTCGAATAACAATACTTCAAGCTCTTTAATATCTCTTTCGGGGTTAAAATCACTCTCATCCATATCGGTTAAACCCAATAACTCTTCTCCAAATTCATCTCGAAACTCGTCCTCCCAAGAGGGAATACTCTCCTCCATCTGATTCTGCAAACCAACATCCTCCAACTCTATTATCGGCTCACTAAGTTGTATTCGACATTTTAAGCCTGACCAAAACAGATCCATAAAATCCCCAAGCGGTGTACTTGGATTCATGCTATGAACGACACGTATGAAATCAAAGAATAACTCTTCTGGATGTGGTATGTAATCCATCATTGCACCAGATAAGTCCTTACAACCAACAACATTCCCCATTCTATCGTAAATCGGGCGAAATTTGGGCTCATAGTAGCACTCCATGAAGATCACTGCAAAGATAAACTTAAATAGAAAAGGATCACGAGCACTAGAGAATAGAAATAAACAATATATTAAAGAAAAAAAACTAAACTTATTTAAAGAAATTAAACTAAACTATATTAACCTAACTCCTACGATTCAAAAAGACTCTAAAAAAAAGAAAAATAAAATAAATTAAAAACTACTTAGACTCCTACGACTCAAAAAAAAACGAAACAAAATATAAACAGCACGAAAATAGCAAGTAAGTCTAATCAAAGCTAATAACGCAATCGCCAAGAGTCCCCGGCAACGGCGCCAAAAACTTGATGTGCTAAAAGTAATTTAATATTATTAACTAAAATTACGCTAATCTAGACACAAGTAATAAATTCTAAACTCTTAAAACTCGACTAACTACTAACCGGCAAGTGAACCGGTCGACTCTAGTACAGCTAAGTAAGTCCGGATATCGAACCCACGAGACTCTTTAAATTACGTTTACTAGCTAATTAGACTCGACTACAAAACACGACTTATTATTTACATTTGTTTAAGGGGGTTTTTATTTAAAATACTAAATTAATACTATAATTAAAACTAATTAAGAAAACAAGTAAATTAAACGAAAGCAAAGTTTGTTGTGAAAATATGATGATGATGAGAAAACTACCTAGGCTAGACTCCCTTAAATTTCAGTAATGACTTGACTCGGGAAAATATTTAGTTATAGACTGGAATTGTAAAATAGACACTTAAAAGAAAACCCGAATAGTACCCCTGACCATTCTCAAGAGAAAACCTATGGATTTCTAACAAGTTTTAACGCACACCAGTATTAAAAATCAAGTTCGCTTACGGTCACCCAATTTGTTTACAATTTAGTTCCATTATACGAAATCCTACCTTACAGCGCGGAAATCAAAGGCAATTTAATATGATTAATTGATTTGATAAACAATAATAAATAATCAACCCTAGACGGACTCCTTACGAAGAACTAAATCTAGCAAGATTAAATAATAAAGACTTATCAATAACCTAGCACTTTACAGATTTTAGGTTAGTAGCTCACTTAAGGTTATTTAACAATATTATTCCTATGATCTTATCGCGAAATCAAATCATAAAATAATCAAGAAAACAGAGTAATTGACCTAATAGCAATCCTATCAGATGAAAAACAATAATCAAGGAAAACTATGGAATAAAACTCATCAAACAATCCTAAGCAATCATACGCATCAATTAATTATAAGCAAATCTTTTACTAAATCATAAAAACCATAACTTAAATAAGCCTAAATCAAATCAAAACGTCAAGATAAGTTTATCATAAGCCTAGGCAGTCTAAGGGTTTAGCCAACAACCATACCCAAGAACAAACCAAAATAAATAAGTTCAAATAATGAGTTCATGACGAAAACAATAAATTCAAACCAATAATAATGATGCTTGGATGAGTTGGTGTTGAACCCTGACACTATCTGGTCGAACCAACGTGATCTAATCTTCTTCTTCTGTTCGGCTCCTTGCGTCCCCTCTACCAATCTAATCCGCTCCTTCCGTCCCCTCTTGTCGTCCCTGCCAAAAAATTAATAATCATCCCTTGGGTTATAAGGGTTTTTTCTTTTAAAACAGCGGCCCAGCCGACCTCCCCTTGCAAATTGTAAACTAACTGACCCAATATGAGTCCATAGCCCATAATATTAAAAGTTGATTGAATCTTTGAAGCCCACGTAATATTTCTTTTCAATCAATATATCTCCATCTTTTTTTTTCTTTTCTTCCAACGACATTGGTTATCTAATTATTATTATTATTATTATTATTATTATTATTATTATTATTATTATTATCTAGTAACATATAAAATACGTTCGACTCTTCACTCGATGATCTCAAGTTTAGTAAATACACTTCAATTGAGCTCAAAGTCTCTTAAAACCTTAAAAACACACATTTGAACCAATTAAGAATACTATTCAATAAAAACATGGCTCAAAAGTATTTAAAAGTGTATGAAATACTTATATAATATTATGTATATTTTAGACCATATCAGTAATGCTTTGGCCGACCTAGGTGCTAGCATAAACTTGATGCCTTATTGTGTTTTTGAAAAGCTAGACCTAGGTGAGCCTAAGCCTACTCGCATGAGCATTCAGCTTGCCGACCGCTCGGTGAAATACCCGAGAGGTATAGTTGAGAATATGCTTGTGAAAATCAACAAATTTGGGTTATCTTGGACATAGATGAGGATACAAATGTACCACTCATCTTGGGTCGACCTTTCCTAGCCACTGCTAGAGCTCTCATCAATGTCTGCATCGGCAGACTCACTTTTAGAGTTGGAGACGAGGAGGTGACCTTTGATATTCCATGCACCACCCACATGATCATGATGATGTGCTCTACATTGATACTATCGATTCTTGCATTTGTGAGCACATACAGGACACGTGTGAGGAGGATCCTCTGGATACACAGTTGTGTGTTGGAGGGATTTCTGACTTGATCAGTGGACCTTTATTTGAGGAGTTGGTCTGTGGTGTGTACCACGAGCCTCTTGAGTGTTTGGAGAGGATTGAGGATTTTGATCGGGTTGCCGAACCTAAGGCAAAACCTTCTACTGTGGACCCACCATCTATCGAGCTTAAGGAACTCCCGTCCCATTTGGAGTATGCCTTTTTGGAGGATGGGTCCCGCTTTCATGTTATCATTTCTGCGAGTTTGTCGAGTGAGGAGAAGGTGAAGTTGCTCATAGTTCTGAAGAGGCATAAGCACGCGATCGCTTGGAAGATCATGGATATAAAAGGGATCAGTTCATCCTTTTATACCCATAAGATCTTGATGGAGGAGGAGTATAAACCTGTGGTGTAGCACCAACTGCGTCTCAACCCTAATATGCAAGACGTTGTGAAGAAAGAGGTCATTATGCTTCTCGATGCTGGATTGATTTATCCGATCTCTGATTCCCCATGGGTAAGCGTGGTGCAGGTCGTCCCGAAAAAGGGCGGTATGACGGTTGTTGTGAACGAGAAGAATGAGTTGATTCCTACGCGTACCGTCACGGGATGGAGAGTTTGCATTGACTACCGCAAACTCAACGACACCACGAGGAAAGACCATTTCCACTCCCCTTCATTGACCAGATGTTGGAGCGACTGTCAGGAAAGATGTACTATTGTTTTCTTGACAGTTTCTCGGGAAACTTTTGGATCCTCATCTCTCCTGAGGAACAGGAGAAGACGACATTCACATGTCCCTATGACACATTCGCCTACCGGAGGATGCCCTTTGGAATGTGTAATGCCCCAGCCACGTTTCAGAGATGTATGGTGGCGATTTTTCATGATATTATCGAGGACTCCATGGAGGTTTTCATGGATGATTTTTCTGTTTTCGGGAGTTCTTTTGATCATTATTTGAGAAATTTGGAGAGAATGTTGGCCCACTGTGAGGAGGCCAACCTTGTTCTTAATTGGGAGAAATGCCACTTCATGGTGAAGGAGGGCATTGTGTTAGGGCATAAGATTTCACAGGCGGGGCTTGAGGTTGATCAAGCCAAAATTGATACCATTTCGAAGCTTCCGCTACCAAACTCGGTGAAGTCTATTAGGAGTTTTCTCGGTCATGCGGGATTTTATCGGCGATTCATAAAAGACTTTTCCCAAATCACCCGCTCGATGAAGAAAATCCTTGAGAAAGATGCCCCATTTGTTTTCTCCTCCGAATGTCTTCGGGCGTTCGATCTGTTGAAGGAGAAACTGGTGAATGCCCCTATCATGGTTGCCCCGACCGGTCCTTACCTTTCGAGTTGATGTGCGATGTGAGTGACTTTGTAGTCGGGGCGGTCTTAGGTCAAAGGCGGGATAAGCACTTTCACCCGATTTATTATGCGAGTAGGACACTGAATGATGCGCAGGAGCACTACACGACCACTAAGAAAGAGCTCCTTGCTGTTGTATTCGCATTCGATAAATTTCGGTCTTATCTTGTCCTTTCTAAGACCATTGTGTTCACGGATCATGCAGCCCTTCATTATCTGTTAATAAACAAGATACGAAGCCGAGACTTATTCGTTGGATTTTACAGCTGTAGGAGTTTGACATTGAGATTTGTGATTGAAGCTGAGAATGTCGCAGCCGATCACTTCTCCCGTCTTGAGTGCTCAGCTTCATCGGATCAAGTGGGGGTTCACATAAATGACAATTTCCCCCACGAGTTCCTCATGCATATCGAGACACGGGATGAGGATCACCCTTGGTTCGCTGACATTGCGAATTTTCTTGCTTGTGGGATCGTGCTTAAGGGTCTTACTCACCAGAAAAGGAAGAAATTCTTTTCTGATGTTAAGCATTACTTTTGGGAGGATCCTTACTTGTTTCGTGTTGGTGCCGATCAGCTCGTGCGTAGGTGTGTGTATGGCGATGACGCTAGAAAGATCTTGAAACACTGCCATGAGGGCTCGACCGGAAGACACCATGGAGCCACATCCACGGCGAAGAAGGTCTTTGACGCCGGTTTCTTCTGGCCAACCATCTTTCGTGATGCTCATGACATGGTGCAGTGTTGTGATGCTTGCTAGAGGGCGAGCAACATCTCATCACAAGACGAGATGCCCCAGCGACCGATTCAGGTCTGCGAGGTTTTCAATGTGTGGGGCATCGACTTCATGGGACCTTTCCCGAGTTCTTTTAGCCATCGTTACATCCTAGTAGCCGTTGATTACGTTTCGAAATGGGCCGAGGCGCAAGCCTTGCCCACAAATGATGCTAGGTCGGCGGTGAAATTCTTGAAGAAGTTGTTCTCCCGCTTTAGTTCCCCCAAAGCACTGATTAGTGACCGAGGGACACATTTATGTAATGCTCATTTAGAAAAGGCATTGTCCCGGTATGGTGTCCATCATCGCTTCTCTACACCATATCACCCGCAGACGAGCGGGCAGGTTGAGCTCACGAATCGGGGCATCAAGAGAATGTTGGAGAAGACGGTTAGTCAGAACCGTAAGGATTGGTCCGAGAAATTAGATGACGCACTGTGGGCTTTCCGTACAGCCTACAAGACAGCGATTGGTACGACACTGTTTAAATTGTTGTACGGGAAAGCGTGTCATCTCCCTGTTGAGCTCGAGCATAAGGCATATTGGGCATTGAAATGTGCGAATCTTGATCTTGCATGCGCGGGTAAAAACAGGTTTGGTTAGTTGCATGAGCTTGAGGAATTAAGAGGCCAAGCTTATGAATATTCGAGATTTTACAAGGAGAGGATCAAGAAGCTTCATGACGCCCGGTTGAAGGACCACAAACAATTCCAAGCGGGCGATCGTGTTTTGCTTTACAATTCCCCGGGAAGTTGAAATCCCGATGGTCCGGCCCCTTTAGTGTGAGACAGGTGTTTGACTACGGTACCGTTGAGATTGGCCATGAGGATGGACGCATCTTCAAGGTGAACGGTCACCGTTTGAAACACTATTTGGGTGAGCCGGTCGAGACAGTTTTAGAGGTTGTTGACCTCCACCCCATGATTTAAGTGTGGGGAATGTGAGTCTAGCTATCGACTCCGTCAAAATTTAGAATTTTAGGAACTTTGTAGATTTTTCCGTGTTTGTTTTGTTCTTGTTTGTTTTTGAAGAGTTATTCTTACCATTGTCTCTTTCCGGTTTCATTCTTTGAGTGAGAGATGTCAGGTTAGGGCTCATAATGGTCAGAATCAGTAACCATTTTGGATTGGAATTGAGTGGAATATTGCCAAATTGGCAGAATGAGAATTGGCAGGTCAAAACGACCCTGCACGGGCTCCTGCACGGAGACGCACGATCTTGCGATTTTGCCTCGGGAACCGTGCAGCAGTTTTATATTAGATTATATGCCATACCTACCTCCATTTTCATCCATTCCACTCTCCCCACAGCTGATTCCGACTCCTTAGCCCCCAAACTTGTTCTTTACCGGATTTTCACACCAAAGATATGTTTAATCTTCCTTTCCATCTTCCTTTTTCTTGTTTTTATAGATTTTAGGGTTTGTTCTTGAGAAATTTGGGGCTTTTTCAATCCTATCACTTTTGGGTCGGAATTTCTTGTTGTATTGGTTAGTTTTAGGGTTGCATTTGACTATTTTGGGCTTGATTACGTTGATTTTGGTCTATTGGGTTAGTTTTCCAGCCATAACCGCCGCCGGCATCGCCACTGTTTAGCCTGCACGACCGCTGGCACGCCATGCACAGCTGTGCGTGGTCGATTTTTTGGCCAGTGTGTTCCCGATCAACCAGTCTGTTTTCTGAAGCCCCCTGCATGGTCCTGTCGGTCCGCACTGCCTTGAACTGTTTCCTGCATGACCATGCCATATAGTCAATCGACCTGTTTTTTTTTTTAGTTTCTTTTTGTTTAGTTGTCGTGCTGATTGTTCTCCTTTTTGTCAGATGTCGACAGGTCGTAGTCACCCGTTTCTTCAGTTTGCAGGCAGCAGCGGCAAGAGCCGCGACGCTCACCGCAAGCTCGGTGAGTTGTGACCCAGAAGAGATAAGTTCGCTTTGGGCAGGGTTCCATGCTATGAAACTCTCGCGCACATCAATCAGCGCGAGCGTTTCGAGGCTTTGCCCACGGAGTCGTGGCAGCGTCTTTTCGCCATCCACCGACCAATCTACCTCGAGATCACCCTCGAGTTTCTGGCTTCCTTCTTCATGTATCCGTTGATCCGTGACCCACACAACAGCAGCTGCGGGGTTCGTTTTAGGCTAGGAGGTAAGTGGTATAACTGGTCCCTCACCACCCTCGCCAGCACTTTGGGGTTATATACGGATGAGGAGATAGAGATAGAGCTATTTGATGGTTTGCGGGATTTCCCGAGTTCCGAGGTGAGACACGCATTCTGGAGAGAGGTTACTGGTTGGCAGCATGACGGTCGGTCTTCGACGGCCATCCTCCTACTAGACCCGCTTCACCGCCTCCTGCACCACTATATATTAAACTGTATAGAAGGCCAAGGTGATAGCGTAGGAAACGTCGTGACCCGAGACCTTTTTCACTTATACTGTATCATCGATGGTCATGACTATAACCCAGGGTATAGTGTGGCAGAGTGTTTCAAACGGGCGGGTGGTTCGACACCGGGGAGCTCTATCTGCGCGGGTATGCTCATCACTGAGCTAGCCCACCAGATAGGAGTGATGGATATGCCGGCTGCGCTCCGAATGACACTGATGGGTGAGGGAATTGCAAATGGGTATTGATCAGCTACGTTCGATGAGGATCGTCAGGCAAGTCGGGAACCAGTCTCGATTGATTGATAGGCAGGGTCGCGTTTGGGATCCACTGCCCCCCGCCTGGGGATGAGCACATGCCGGACCAGCCACAACTGACCGAGGACCCGGAGCCGCTTGATTATGAGCGTTTATGGGAGAGGTTTGATCAGTTCAGCCTCAATCAGGAGCAGTTTCGGGTCATTCAGGAGCAGATCCGGGCCGAGTAGATCGATCAGCAGGGCCTGATTGACTATACCGCCGATTACACACGCCGAGGCTTCGAGTGGATGTACGCATACGGTTAGGCCCATGCGGCACATCGCGGTTTCACAGTTCCCGATGCACCTTTATGGTCCTACGGCGCTTCATCGAGTCACCCTTCGGGTATGCAGCCGCCCCCCTTTGACGTGCAGTTCTCCCCGCCCGGTCCTTCTTCTGGCCCGTTCTTTGACCACCCTCCTAGTCCCCCTAGTGCAGCCAGGCCAGTTCGTTCTTCGCGACCCATTTACCATGGCGGATCCGTATGGCTCCGACTTGTTCACGAATCGGGACCCGGAGTCGTCTAGTTCAGCATTTGATAATCCGGATGGTAATTAGCATGTTATTTCAGTGGTAGTTGTGTTAGACTTTTGTGATCTTATTTATGTGTGGTAGTTGTAGACTCTTGTTCATGACTTTGGTTTGTGATGGATGTTATTTGGAATGATGGTATGGATTGTGTTTTTTGAATGTGTTGTTTGGTGTGGCTTGTTTTGTCTTGCTCTATCTTTGCAGGTGCATGTTGTGGATATTTATTTGCACTGTTAGTGTTGCCGGGTCTTCACTTTTGACCCTTCCGGGCCTCTTGTCTTGTAGCCTTGCGGTTTTCAGGGGAGTTTTCGGTTCTATCTTTTGCATTTACTTTTATAGTTTTTTGTTGTGCAATGAGGGCGTTGCACAATTCAAGTGTAGGGAGGGAATTTTGTGAACTTTATTTGTCCAAACTTAAATGTTTTTGCAAAACTCCTACGAATTTTTGTAGCAAATAATAACCACTATGCAATTTTAATTCAACTTTAATTGTTTTGTCAAAGCACAAACCTTTAAGCACTCAAGCCGAAAACCTTTAAAAGACATACATTTAAACACGACAAACAGATTCACATTCTTGCCTTGCAAAAGTTACCCATTCCGCCCGTTTCCGTGAGTTGGCCTCATCATATTTTTCACATGTTTTTGCGGGCAATTGAGTAAGCCGGGTGATTATTGTAAGGTAGAACTTGTTTTTGGGATTGCATTTTAAAACCATATACATATACATGGCATCATTAAGGAATTTAGGATAAACCCTTTGTCTAGCCATTTTTCCACTTATATTTTCCTTACACACATTATCCGCTTAAGTAGCCCATGTTTAGCCTTTTTCCGTGTTTTTATTATTTCACCCTATTTTTATCGCCACTTAGCCATATAGCCTTTTATATTTTCACCAATTTTGGTTAGAAATCCGGTTCGGCTAAGTTAGTTTATTTTTGTATTTCATTTATGTTGTATTTTATTCAC